>NC_053496.1:23080086-23380086 GCF_905171775.1 Rana temporaria | reverse complement strand
AGTCAAGTTTTATGCTCACAAATAATAAACACTGGTGCGATCATAACTCATTCCATAGGTAATGGGAACACTCCATGTGGTAGAAAACAGCATGGAAAGGAGGAAAGAAGGTATCTAGGGGGAAAAATTGAGGCATTCCATCATGGCTGTACGGTGAAGATAGATGGTTCGCCTTCAGCCCATGTCACAAATTCAGAAGAGTACCAAAACATGGACCAGAAGGTCCACGTGCTGGAAAATTGTTCCTCTTTGTAATTTTCCTGGGACAGCAGGCATTCCACGTCTCTTACAGGCGGTCCCCTAGTTACAAACATCTGACTTACAAAACGGAGGGAGACAACAGGAAGTGAGAGGAAATCTACCCCACGGAAGGGAAATTTACTCCTGTTATGCCCCCCGTTCACACGGTCAGAATTTCCAACTAGAAAAGTCCGATGTGAGCTTTTGGTTGGAAATTCCGTCTGTGTGTAGGCTCCATCGGACTTTTCCTGTCGGAATTTCCGCCAACAAAAATTTGAGAGGTAGTTCTCCAATTTTCCGACAGAAAATTCCGATCGTCTGTAGCAGTTCCGATGCGCAAAATTCTGATGCATGCTCGGAAAAATTTGATGCATGTTCGGAAGCATTGAACTTCATTTTCTCGGCTCGTCGTGGTGTTGTTCTTGATGGTCAACTTTTGTGTGACCGTGTGTATAGAAGCCAAGCTTGAGTGGAATTGAAACTGAAAAAGGTCCAAGGTTTTTCCGACAGAAAATCTGATTGTGTGTACGCGGCTTAAGAGTTATTATAGGAAAAAGGTACTTCTACTGAAGCTTTAACACCAAGGCTTGTTTCCACAACAACCCAAAATTTTCAAAATCCAATTGTCACAGGGACAGAAAGTGAGGTGAAATCTTCTGAACAGGGGCACAGATAGCAAAACAAATGTTACATGGGTGTTCAGCCTTCCCTATGCCATCGAAAAAAGATTAAAAATAATTTTTTGGCTGGAGCTACACTTAAAAATGTACCTGTTCCAACTTACAAACAGATTCAACGCATGAACAAACCTACAGACCCAATCTTGTTTGTAACCAGGGGACCGCCTGTATTCGGTCTACTTCAATAGCCCAATTCCCAAGGGAGGGCATTCTCATCGATTTCCAATGTCGGGGGATTACTGTCCGCACCACAGCAAGGAAATGGAATACATCTTTTTTGACTGATTTCAGTGGGTCATGGATCATGGAGAGGAGGACTATATCTGGTGTAGTTTGGAGGGTTGTCTCCATCAGCTTGCAGTACAAGTCAATTATTATTTTCCAGAACGCTTTGACAGGTGGGCAGTCCCACCAGACGTGAAGCATAGTTTCATAATGCAAATCTTGACTTTCTCTGAAAGTCACAGCTCTGCTACTCCTCCCTTCCTGGGAAATGTGCAGTTGTTGTTTACAAAGGCTCAATGCATTGTATTCACAGATATGAGTGGAGCATGACTGAGGTCTGACATTAGGCTTGAAAGCTGGCATTTGCATATTTGAGTTTTCTGGATTCAGACTTTCCAGGGTGGTGCAGGAATCTTTAGTACCCACTTTGCATCCATTTAATCACCTCCATCATTTTATTCCCATTATAGGCTAACTAGTGTTGAGATGATTATTAATGAGGCCTCTGAATGGGCATCCAAGCCTAATTTGCTTCAATTGCTCTATAAATCTGCTATATTGTCATACAGGTGAATAATCACTTTTAGAAGTGTCAGTTGGTGATTTGGCTTACGCGTTTCACGACAGAACATAATGAACCCACAGAACAGATGCCCGGTCTGCTTTTCTTCCCTTCTCCTTGTTTTATTTTTGTTTTGTAAAGAGAAAGTGATGTTGTTTGTCATTTGCAGGCCGCGGCGCTCACTCGGCACACACTTCCACAGCCAGCACAAACAGCATGCTTTAAGGTAACTACATCATCTCACCCTGAGATTTTGCTTGCCTCAGTTGCTCCCAATACCATAACAATTGAGCGGAGGCCTCAGAAGAGGCAGTGCTTTGTGGCTGTGACTTGTCTGGTAGATTCAGAATGCCAGCAGCTGTCTCTCTTATCCCCAGGATGCTGTTGGCAGAGAGGCTGAAATGAGTTCTGCAATACATTTTCAGTACCCTGGACTCCCGAAGCAAAATAGGTGAGAATAAATGAAGCCAAAGACACACACACACACTGTATATTCCTATGGAAAAGGGAAATGGTGTGTAGACGTGCAGTCACACAGCTGTGCCTTTGTGAGGAGTTCAATTAACCCTTTTACCCCTGGCAGACATTCGTATTGCCAAATTTATAGGTGGGTAACAAAAATGAAGTATATATCTAAGAAAAACAAGAATGTTACTTGGCTTCCTAAAAGGGGTCGGTCATTTAAAAATGATTATTGTTAAACTCCATTCTTGGGTTGAGAAAGGGTACAATCTCTATCAGACTTTAGGAGCCAGAAATAAAAAGCTGATAGATCTTTTCTGTAACAAAAAAGTTGGCTGGCGACTGCTTATGTCTATCGGGGGCTTCTTGTAAGATCTCTGTGCTCGAGTTCCAAGGTCTTCAAATCCACCAACATAACATGCTCTGAAATGACTCTCCTCATGAGCTGCTATTTTAGTTATACCTATGTAGCGATACCCCCTCAGGGGCCGCTGGTTGTTGTTGGGATCGGCGTATTAAGTTACCTCTTACCGTTGTCTAGGGGTGAAGTTGATGAGTAGATTTAGTGAGCGAATGTCCAGTCAGTAAATAAAGGTTTTCTGAATGCTTTATTCTTGGCCCAACATGACCAACATCAACATGAAGTATAGAGGAAAGGTTGATGAAGTAATAGAGAACCTTGCAGTATCAGGCCTGGATATGAGAAAGAGCAATTCTGCTCTGCAGTAGTAGTAGATACAGTTCGTCGCCACTCTAGCCAGAGTGGGTGAAGTGCCTCTGGACAGACTTCTGCCACGAGCCTGGCAGCCGAAGCGTCACTTAAGGTTGCTGAGAGGAACAGGCCTCTGCCACAGGCCTGGCTCTAGGGACCTCTGCCACAGGCCTAGTACTTGAATGAGCTAAACGGATTGAGCGAATCCTCCCAGTAAATTAGATTTGGGTCACCGGGTGACAGTTTGAAGCATACCTGTCAATGTCCCGGTCACCAGATCCCTGATGGTTCGACCAAGCCCCTCAGATAACCCTCTTCTGGGTTCTCCCTGAGCCGATCCCCCACCGTTCAGCATATAGCTTGGGATCTCTTCAATAGAGCCGGGGACCCAGCAAGTCACTGGGGCCCCTTTCAGCAACATGGAGCTCCGTGTAGCATGCGACCCCGGCCTGGTAGGCCATATCGCCGGGGTCTGTTGGATGCACACACCCTGAAGGTGGGTGCCGCACCTGGAACCAGGAACCCGCGAAGAACCAATGAAAATGGCGTCTGCCACAGATATACTCTCCCCCAGCATGCCCCGTGAGGGAAAACTCCTCTAATTGGCTGCTGGGGAAAATTGCTCTGCCAGAACCCCTCTAGCGCCAACTGTCGCCCAAGGGTGGGATCGGCACCTTTGGAGCGCAGACTGACCCACAGGACAGTTCAGAAATGACAGCAGCCCAAATTTAGCAAATTATGAATGGGAGCAAAATAACTCTCCCATTCCCCGCTAACTTTAGCGTAGTGCCCATACTGAAAGTAAGGGGGCGCTACAACTATCAGGTCTGAGGCCTTGTACACACGGGTCAGAATTTCGTCAGGAAAAAACATTGTTTTTTCCTGATGAGATTCTTGGCAAGAATCTCTTGCCGCCCGAGTGTACACACAGACCTTTCAAAAGAACCACGGTTCTTTTATAAGGCAAGAACGCGGTGACGTCATCGCGTACGATGAGCATGCGCTCGTCGCATTCGATGCCGTCGCCCCCATCTTGCTTCACCCTACCTATGCCGTGGAAGCTACCGCGCATGCGTCAAAGTAATTTTGAGCATGCGTGGGTTTCCACGGCGACAGGTAAGTATACACACTCTCGGGTTTCTCATCGGGAAACAGGCCGACAATCCCAATGAGAAAATAGAGAGCAGGTTCTCTTTTTTTCTCGTCGAGATTCTGGCCAGATTTCCCAACGAGAAACCTGAAAGCCTCGTACACACGCTCGGTTTACTCGGCAAGAAAGCTCTGCCAGCAGTTTTCTTTCTGGTTCTTGCTGAGAAAACCGAGTGAGGCTTGAGCCAATGAACTCTTGAGAAGATTTTTTTTCCAAATGTCAAGTAGATCAGGAGAGAGAAGTTTAGGTCAAGAATGGTTTGTGCCCTTTGGCAGAATTTGCTGAAGGCCCAACAACACATTGAAACCAGTCTGTATTTATTGGCATGTAACACTCACTTTTTCACCCTGCAAATCGGTTGAAAATAGTGTATGTGGGTTATACACCGATACTGCAATTTGGGCTGCCTCGGAGAGAACGGGGAGGGGGCGGATGAGTGCCATCAGATTACATACAGTGATAATCTCCTGTTTATTCTTGCTGCCTCTGTAATAGGAAGTCCCATCTCCTGGGCCGGTATTGGACCAGTGTTCTGTCTATCATAGAAGCTGGTCCAGGAGGCGGGACTTTGTATTAAAGAGGCCGCCGAGTATTCAGGAGATTCTCGCTGTATGTAATCTGATGGCGCTCATCCCGCCCCCCTCCCTGAGATGGGCATTGATCAGGCTGCATTCATGGCAATGGTAAGGTTGCAGATGGGCATTAATCAAGCTGCATTCATGTGCAATGGGGAGGCTGCATATGGTCATTGATCAAGCTGCATTGATAGGCAATAAGGAGGCTGCAGATGGGCATTGATCAAGCTGCATTGATGGGCAATGGTGAGGCTGCAGATGGGCATTGATCAAGCTGCATTGATGGGAAATTGTGAGGCTGCAGATGGGCATTGATCAAGCTGCATTGATGGGCAATGATGAGGCTGCAGATGGGCATTAATCAAGCTGCATTGATGGGCAATTGTGAAGCTGCAGATGGGCATTGATCAGGCTGCATTGATGGGCACTGTCCCTTATTTTGCTTCAAAGCTCTTTATTTAAAATTGAATTGTTTTTTATCTGAAATTTCCCTCTTAAAATGAAGGTGCGTGTTATACGCCTGTGCGTGTTATATGCCGATAAATACGGTAATTAAATAACTTACGTAATAGGAATACTTCAAAACTGCATATATGTGAATATGTGGCTGGTAGTGGCGCCTGGTGTAATGATTTAGTGAAGTACAGTAGGTGAACCCGATTTTGTGTCAATCTCGCTCTCTTTCTCAGCGAGATTGAGCACCTACGAGCCCCATCGCGGGAGCCAGCGCCGAGCTGGCTTGCCGCGATGGAGACAGAGCCGTCATAGAAGCGACGGGAGATCCGACTTGGATTCCCGCCAACTCTACACGTGTGCGGCGTTTGTTATGAATCCTGAGGGGGAAGTCCCCGCCGGATTTTAAATAAAAATCCGGCATGGGTCCCCCCCTCAGGAGCATACCGGGCCCTTAGGTCTGTTATGGGTTGTAAGGAGAGCCCCCCCTACGCCGAAAAAAACGGCGTAGGGGGTCCCCCTACAATCCATACCAGACCCGTATCCAAAGCACGCTACCCGGCCAGCCAGGAAGGGAGTGGGGACGAGCGAGCCCCCCCCCTCCTGAGCCGTACCAGGCTGCATGCCCTCAACATGGGGGGGTTGGGTGCTCTGGGGCAGGGGGGCGCACTGCGGCCCCCCCCACCTCAGAGCACCCTGTCCCCATGTTGATGAGGACAGGGCCCCTTCCCGACAACCCTGGCCGTTGGTTGTCGGGGTATGCGGGCGGGAGGCTTATCGGAATCTAGGAGCCCCCTTTAATAAGGGGGCCCCCAGATACCGGCCCCCCACCCTAAGTGAATGAGTATGGGGTACATCGTACCCCTACCCATTCACCTGCAAGAAAAGTGGTAAAAACACAAATAAACCACACAGTGTATTAAAATATTTTATTTTTCTGCTCCGGAGGCCGCCCCCTGTCTTCTTTATTAGCTCTTTTACCAGGGGGGGCTTCTTCTTTGACGTCTTCGGGTGGGTGGGGGCCGCCGTCTGGTTCTCTTCCACCGCCGGGGGGGGGTGGCTTTTAAAAAAGCCCCCACCCCCCGGCGGGTTTCCTCCGGCGTCTTCGGCGGGGCTCTTCTTCTTCCGCTATCCCGACGGGTCTTCTCAACTCTCCGGGGTTCTCCTTCTGTCTTCGCCACTCTCCGTTGTTGACTCGGCGCACCCCGGTTCTTCGTCTCGCTGTCCGGTGTCTTCTTCCGTGCTGTACGTCTTCTCCTTCCGTGCTGTGATGAGTTCTTCTTCCGCGCTGTGACGTCATGTTCTTCACTTCTCTTCTTCTCCCGATGTTGACACGCCGGTCCTCCTCGCTGAAATGACGGATGCGCGCCTTGCATCGGACCTATATAGGCCTCACAGTCCCATCATGCTCTGTACCTACCCATGTGATACCTACCACATGGGTATCACATGGGTAGGTACAGAGCATGATGGGACTGTGAGGCCTATATAGGTCCGATGCAAGGCGCGCATCCGTCATTTCAGCGAGGAGGACCGGCGAGTGAACATCGGGAGAAGAAGAGAAGTGAAGAACATGACGTCACAGCGCGGAAGAAGACGTACAGCACGGAAGAAGGGACCGGACAGCGAGACGAAGAACCGGGGTGCGACGAGTCAACAGCGGAGAGCGGCGAGACCCCCCGGATAGCGGAGAAGACCCGTCGGGATAGCGGAAGAAGAAGAGCCCCGCCGAAGACGCCGGAGGAAACCCGCCGGGGGGGTGGGGGCTTTTTTAAAAGCCACCCCCCCCGGCGGTGGAAGAGAACCAGACGGCGGCCCCCACCCACCCGAAGACGTCAAAGAAGAAGCCCCCCCTGGTAAAAGAGCTAATAAAGAAGACAGGGGGAGCCTCCGGAGCAGAAAAATAAAATATTTTAATACACTGTGTGGTTTATTTGTGTTTTTACCACTTTTCTTGCAGGTGAATGGGTAGGGGTACGATGTACCCCATACTCATTCACTTAGGGTGGGGGGGCCGGTATCTGGGGGCTCCCTTATTAAAGGGGGCTCCCAGATTCCGATAAGCCTCCCGCCCGCATACCCCGACAACCAACGGCCAGGGTTGTCGGGAAGGGGCCCTGTCCTCATCAACATGGGGACAGGGTGCTCTGAGGTGGGGGGGCCGCAGTGCGCCCCCCTGCCCCAGAGCACCCAACCCCCCCATGTTGAGGGCATGCAGCCTGGTACGGCTCAGGAGGGGGGGGGGCGCTCGCTCGTCCCCACTCCCTTCCTGGCTGGCCGGGTAGCGTGCTTTGGATACGGGTCTGGTATGGATTGTAGGGGGACCCCCTACGCCGTTTTTTCCGGCGTAGGGGGGCTCTCCTTACAACCCATAACAGACCTAAGGGCCCGGTATGCTCCTGAGGGGGGGACCCATGCCGGATTTTTATTTAAAATCCGGCGGGGACTTCCCCCTCAGGATTCATAACAAACGCCGCACACGTGTAGAATTGGCGGGAATCCAAGTCGGATCTCCCGTCGCTTCTATGACGCGCTTGCTGGGATGTGCTGTCACTATTCCAGTGAGTGAGATGTCGGCGAGATCTCGGCACCCTGTCGCCGAGTATCAGCACGACGCTGTCGTGCTAAAAGCACAATATCACAAACACCTACTGTAGCTTCCCTTTTAAGTATTAACTAAATGCGTAAATAAACAAGTTAAAGGTGTTGGTGCTGTAAATCAAATTGGTGGATTCAATAGATATGAATCACGGAAACATTACAAACATATAAAAAGTCCAAATGTGACAATCCCAACACCATAGGAATAAATGGAGTCTTCTGATTAGAGAATTCTTTAAAAATGTCACAACGAGTGCTCAAAGGATAAATGGCAACTCACCACATGTGTTTGACCACTTTTCAAGGTAGGTCAAAATGTGTTTTGTTAAATAAATCAGCAAGATCCTAAATAGAACATCTTTCCACTGTGGGACCCCCTCCGTCAAAAACCGAGGATATGGGAATGGATTCCACCAAGGACACAGAAGAGAGATCTTATGGTGTAGTACAATTTATTAAAAATGGGTTTAAAAAGTATCAACATTTTGCACTCACGTGTGACTGTGCCAAGCCCGGCACCAAGGTGTCTACAGCATGTGGAAATGGATATATCAGACTCCCGGCGGTGTGCGATCCACGCCTCGTTCTGAATATGATAGTAGTAAGGAAGTCACACATGGGACCCGGAAATGACGAATCCCCCTCTGCATATATCTACCATCATCTCTCTTGTATAAATGCATCTATTCTGAACCCCCCCCCCCCTTTCCCCCACCTTTATTTCATTGTTTATATAAAAGCTAACTTTTGTATTCCATAAATATTAAAACCATTAGCCAGGGTCTTCCTGCCCCTTCATTGTTTGACTGTTTGACCAGCTAGTCCATCATTTTAGCGGCTAGCACCTTAAAGCCTCATACACACGATCGCATTTTCATCGGACAAATCCGTGGAATTTTGCCCGAAGGGCTTTGGCCGTGAACTTGTTCTGTATACAGACGGCAGAACTTTTTCAGCCAAAATACACAAAACTACGTGTTTTTTCCAGCTCTTTAGCGCCACCCTTTGGGCAACTTCTGCAAATGTTGTGCTATGGTTAGCATTGGTTCGGAGCATGCGTGTTCCTTTCTCTATCTGCAACATAGAGAGCGTCCTGACTCTCCTGTATTCCAGGGGACTGGGTCGAGCACGACACTCCACACCAGGGAGAAAGCCTTGCATTACTGTGTGTAGTTACAGACAGAAGAACAGGAAGTGAGGATATCTCAGAAGAAATAAGGACATTTAAAGGCAAAATGGAAGGATGAGGTAAGTGAAGGAGGACTGCACTAGGGTAAAGAAAAAAAAAATTGTACCTTTACAACCCCTTTAAACAGGGGGGAATCTGCACCACACAGGGTGATTAAGGTGTGCCCAAGCACACCTGACACACCCTGTGCGCACACCTATGTGGCAGCTACAAACAGATACTTCTTTGGAGCAAGGTAGAAATCTGCTACAAAGCTTGTAAAAATCCCTGTAATGTACAGTACCAGGGGGGTTGGTTTCTCTCAACAAAAGTGGAGTTACTCTTTAAAAAAATTGACAGATATTTGCAGAAAATATTACCAGAAACACAGACAGAAAAGTGTAAAGTTTTTGTTACGCCAGCATTTCATTTTCCTGATATGCACCATGCATTTGTATGCGACAGTACCCTATTCTCTTTGTATTGGTTCCTCTGTGTGAAATCCCTGATGTTCCTGCCAGTCCCCCTGCTTTTCTTTTAGAAACTGACCACACTAAAGCCCCATACACACCATCAGATTATCTGCAGATTTTTGTCTTCAGATTTACCAAAACCATATAATATGAGGTCAAACCTTCAGAGTTTCAATGTGTATGCAATCAGGCAGGCCCTTGTACTACATGGTTTTGGTAAATCTGAAGACAAAAATCTGCAGATAATCTGATGGTGTGTATGGGGCTTAAGAAGGAGAACACACCGTAGTCAGTTCTCTAGCTGTGCAGTGCGTTCTCCTCCAATGATCAGACTTGTCCTAACACGCCCCTCCTGCACAGCCAATCACTGGAAAGTTCAGAGTACTGTTGCTTAACCTCCCCCAGCTCTTTAGCAGCTGACAACAGAGGGAACAGAGGGAATGTGATCACTTATAAAAAAGGAAAAAAAGGTATTATTAAGGTTTTTTTTTTTTAATATCTATACACACACAAACAACAAAAAACCGCGCTGATAACCCCCCACCCTCCAATCCTTGGCAGCAGCAAGCGTGTGAAAACACAATGACAATAAACAAGAAAGAAAAGCCGCGCCAGAAAAACAATTAAATCACACACATTGGAGATGTGATGAATCCGTGGCAATTCAGATGACACAAGTATTCACAATGTTCACAGGCAATAAGATACAGTCCATTCAATGATCGATCCTATGTTCCACAGCACCCAGTGACAAATATGCATATAGTGACCCTCCACCGGAATATGGAAAGCCGCTTACCAGAAGGCAAGCGGTTTAAGGCAGGTGGCTATAGCCCAGCCCAGGCCTTTATCCCTCTGATGGGTCCCAGGAAGCTCTCCGTCCCCTGAGCGTGATGTCTCAGTACCACCGTGAAGATGAAAATAAAGAAAGACAGGCGCACATAGCGTAACTCTGCAGCATACACTTTATTTTAAAAAGGTAAAATATACTCACAAGCGAGCGTGTTTAAAACAGCATTAAAAGGTAAATTGCCGGCCGGCATACAGGAGCCCTACTCCTAGTCGTGGTGGCGTCACTGCGTGATCCTTCCCAGACGCGTTTTGTCGCGATTGGACGTTGCCATTGACAACGTCCAATCGCGACGAAACGCGTCTGGGAAGGATCACGCAGTGACGCCACCACGACTAGGAGTAGGGCTCCTGTATGCCGGCCGGCAATTTACCTTTTAATGCTGTTTTAAACACGCTCGCTTGTGAGTATATTTTACCTTTTTAAAATAAAGTGTATGCTGCAGAGTTACGCTATGTGCGCCTGTCTTTCTTTATTTTCATCTTCACGGTGGTACTGAGACATCACGCTCAGGGGACGGAGAGCTTCCTGGGACCCATCAGAGGGATAAAGGCCTGGGCTGGGCTATAGCCACCTGCCTTAAACCGCTTGCCTTCTGGTAAGCGGCTTTCCATATTCCGGTGGAGGGTCACTATATGCATATTTGTCACTGGGTGCTGTGGAACATAGGATCGATCATTGAATGGACTGTATCTTATTGCCTGTGAACATTGTGAATACTTGTGTCATCTGAATTGCCACGGATTCATCACATCTCCAATGTGTGTGATTTAATTGTTTTTCTGGCGCGGCTTTTCTTTCTTGTTTATCTATACACACACGTTTTGCCTTTCATTTCAGTTTTAATCAGAATGGGTCATTTTACAAGGTGATCATTTACAATCACTATTAAGCGGAAATGGAACTTCCGCTGTCCCGATTCCTCCCCTTCTCTAGTGTCACATTTGGCACCTTTCAGAAGGGAGGGGAGAAGCAGATAACTGTCTAATACAGCATATTATGCTGTATTATTCATGTATGTACATCAACTTTAATAAACATTTATACTGTTACTATTATTCCATCCCTATATGTATGTAATCAATGCAAAAGGTGGCTACTTTGAAGAACCTAGAATATGAAATCTGGGCCAAATCCTCAAAAGAGATACGACGGCGTATCCCTGTTCCTAACTATGGAACTGATCCACAGAATCAGTTTTCCATAGTTAGGGAGAAGATCCGGCATGTGTAAGGGACTTAGGCCCCATACACACGATAGAATCCATCCGCGGATAAATCCGCGCAAATGGGTTTCAGCGGATATATTCTATGGTGTGTACACTCCAGCGGATCTGTTTCCGCGGATATTTCTCCGTCGAATGGCTTTTCAGCAGATCGAATATTTGTTGAGATGTTGAACAAATCTATCCGCTGCGAATCTATCCGACGGATAGATCCGTTGGTTAGTACACATTATCCGCGGATAAGAACCACGCGCATGCTCAGACAAAATAAGGGGATGGGAGCACTCGTTCAGGTAAAACTCTCGTTTGTTTGTGATATGGCACATTCGTCATTGTAACTATATAGTGTGTCGTTTATTTCCTCTTGTTTTTTCAGCGTTCTCTTGCTAGAATAAACCCGTTCTCTCGCTGATGCCATCTATCCAGATGTTTGAACTTTATTTTTTGCATCCACATGTGAATGTCTTTGTTTTTCTTTTACAATTTATGTCCCCATTCTTTTTCCTTGCCCATTTTTTAACCTTTTTTTTATGTTTAGCTAATTATGTCCCCATTCTTTTGTCTTGGCCATTTTTTTACCCTTTTTTTTATGTTTATTAAATTATTTTCCCCATTCTTTTCCCTTGGCCATTTTTTTACCCTTTTTTTTAGTTTTAGCTAATTATGTCCCCATTCTTTTCCCTTGGCCATTTTTTTACCCTTTTTTTTAGTTTTAGCTAATTATGTCCCCATTCTTTTCCCTTGGCCATTTTTTTACCCTTTTTTTTATGTTTAGCTAATTATGTCCCCATTCTTTTCCCTTGGCCATTTTTTTACCCTTTTTTTTAGTTTTAGCTAATTATGTCCCCATTCTTTTCCCTTGGCCATTTTTTTACCCTTTTTTTTAGTTTTAGCTAATTATGTCCCCATTCTTTTCCCTTGGCCATTTTTTTACCCTTTTTTTTAGGTTTTGTTTTGGTAAAGTTATGTCACCATTTTATGTAGGCGTGTGTTTTTCCTCTTTTCTTTTCCCAAGTTGGTACGCCAAATTCCCCCCCCCCCCCCAAGGAGTTGGTGTCCTTTCTAAATGACACATATTATTTGCTAAAATGTTTCATGCCTAATCACCACAGTATTAAAACACAATAGACAAGGTATTTCAGTAAATCAAATAACCATTTATTTGGTACATAAAGATACATAAATTAAATTACCAAGAAGGGCAGCACTTGCTGAGATAGCAACATAAATGCAGACTTGTGTTCCAGACTGCACAGGCAACATAGTCAAGGACAAAATGAATAACCTTGAGGACCGCATACCGAGAACAAAAAAAGAACAACAAAAACAAAAACCAGGAGCAGCAGCAAGTGAGCCAATGGAGCCCAGGCTGTGGTACTCCAAAAAACATGAAGTTTTTGGGGGATCAAATAGAAGGCCGGCAATCATCGTCTCCTGTTCCTTGGAACCCTCCTTGCAGCAGATCTTCCACGGACCCGTCCACGGCCCCTTGCAGGTCGGGATGATGTGGCAGCAGGAGGAGTTAGCAGGTGTTGTGCAGGATAGGCCGGGTCACTCAGCTCAGTGTCATCGGTCAGCCAGCCCTGGTGCAGCCATAAAAGCACCTGGTTCATGAGGTTCCTGGCACGCCTCTGACCGTCCTCCCCCGCTTGGGACAATTCATGGGCCACATAGGCACTGTAGGCCTCAGTGGGGTTGAGGGGGGCCCTCATTAAGGCGCTAGCTTCCCTAATCATTCGGAGGCTCTCATCCTCCACCTGCCTCCTGCGCCTCATTAGGCCAGTTTGCCTGACCCTGGGGGGAGGGAGTTGCCTGGTGGGGCTGACCGTGGGCCTGGGGCCCTCCTGGCTGGTGCTGGGCCCGGCCTCCTCCTCCTGGCTGACAATGACCCCTTCCTCCTGGCTGGCAGGCAGCTCAGCATCATGAGCCAATCTTTCCTGGTTGCTCCCTTCTTCCTGTGTAAAAAAAAGTGACATTTTTAAAAATTTGGCACAAGCAAATCACACACATTTTCATGCTCTAGACTGGTTTCTTTTATCTTACTTTAAACTTGAATAGACTCTCCTTCTGATCCCTGTACTTGGCATCCATCACCCCTATTTTTAGGACCATGACTTTTCAAGTCCATTTTTTTGTTTGGGATTACAATATCAACTCAATAAACAAACAAGAATTAGCAGGCCAAAAACATTTTTTTAAATACTCTACCTCATCAGAAGTGGAGAGTCGCAGATTTTCCTGACTGCCAGCCAGCCCCTCACCGTCCTCCTCCTGGCTGGGGTGATCTGTGGAAGGTCTGCTGCCCTGCTGTCTGGGTGGAAGGCTTGACATTGATTGCCGGCCCTCTATTTGATCCCCCAAAAACTCCATCTCCTGGTAGTACCACAGACTTGGCAACGTGGACTCTCTTGCTGCTGCTCCTGATCTTTGCTCCCGAAGTTCTCTTCTTTTTGCTCTGTATGCGGCCCTCAGGTTATTCATTTTGTTCTTCACCATGTTGCCTGTGCAGCCGGGAACCCATGTCTGCAGATATCGAGCTATTTCAGCAAGTGCTGCCTTTCGTTGGTCCCGGTTTGAATAATGAGGATGTTTTGAATCCCAAAGTAGGGGCATTTCCCTAAACTTCTCTATTAGCCTAGAAATTATCTCCTTTCCCACGATATTTTCCATTTGTGAGTTTTTGTAGGTAAATTTCTGATGAACACTGTTAAACCAAAAATTTTAAAAATTAGAAAATGCCCATCATACACATTGTATTCATATGTGGCCCCAGATTGATCTTGTACTATGCAAACACAGTGTCTCCTGCAGCCAAAATGCTGGCCAGCTCTGCCCCATTGTTGTGACCCAAAATTAGTTCACATGCAGACCCTTTTTAAAATCATTTTGCTAAATACGTGTAATCTAGACCCATCCCAAAATTTACAGATTGCGACCTTTCATGAAGGCAGTATTTAATGTGTACTTAGCCTGCCACTCATCATTCCTGAAATCTAAATACACTTCCTAATAACCTTTGGCCAACCAACACAGAACAATACTTGCATGATCACAATACACCTGGCAAAAAGTAAAACTAGGTAGAGCATTCTTCACATCTAGATTTAAGTGATGTGTAAAAGCCTTGTGAGAATTTAATTCAGTTTGTGGGGACACAATAAACATACTAATTTGCCTTAAAAGGCTGCAAACAACAGACAAAACCACAATCCCATGGCTCTCAAGTTTCTAGGCCTCTGCTGATCCCATGTTTCAAGTTTGTACCTTATCTCTAGCTCCTCGTGCAGCTCAATGAAATAATCTCCGCGTAAGCAACGTAATCACGTCGGTTCCCTTTTAAAGACTCCGCGTGTGCGTGACACATCGTCACCATTGCCAAGCCCCCTAATCAATGTTAATTCTCAAAATCTGGCGTTAACTGTGTTACTGCTGTCAAATGTTCTACAAATCTCCGCGTAAGCAACGTAATCACGTAGGTTCCCTTTAAAAGACTCCGCGTGTGCGTGACACATCGTCACCATTGCCAAGCCCCCTAATCAATGTTAATTCTCAAAATCTGGCGTTAACTGTGTTACTGCTGTCAAATGTTCTACAAATCTCCGCGTAAGCAACGTAATCACGTAGGTTCCCTTTAAAAGACTCCGCGTGTGCGTGACACATCGTCACCATTGCCAAGCCCCCTAATCAATGTTAATTCTCAAAATCTGGCGTTAACTGTGTTACTGCTGTCAAATGTTCTACAAATCTCCGCGTAAGCAACGTAATCACGTAGGTTCCCTTTAAAAGACTCCGCGTGTGCGTGACACATCGTCACCATTGCCAAGCCCCCTAATCAATGTTAATTCTCAAAATCTGGCGTTAACTGTGTTACTGCTGTCAAATGTTCTACAAATCTCCGCGTAACCTACGTAATCACGTCGGTTCCCTTTTATAGACTCCGCGTGTGCGTGACACCTCGTCTTGCCCCCTACTCAATGTTAATTATGTAAATCTGGCGTTAACTGTGTTACTTGCAGTCAAATGTTTTACTAATCTCCGCGTAAGCAACTGAGCAGAAACGGGCGCATTATCTCCGCGTAACCTACGTAATCACGTCTTATTCATTCTCTAGACTCCGCGTATGTAGTACCCGCCGCCCTGGTCCCCGCCCATGACGGGACATTTCCAGATTTCCACGCCCCTAATCTCTGTGGGGATGAAAGATGGCGATGACAGGCGAGCATGCACGGAGCTCTCAGGCCAGAAGTGAGGGGACAGAGGCAAGAACGTCCCGATCCCGGCCTAAACGTTATAAGGCAACTAATATGTCCTTTGACGAAATGGTTGAGCTGGTAGACATTATGCGGAGGAAGGACTATGATGGGCAATATGGCCCATACAAGACCCCCAACCGCAGGAAGGGGAAAATTATGGAGAAGGTGGCACGTAAAATGCAGAGGATGTTTGGCATCGCAAGGTCCAAGGAGCAGCTACGGAAGTGGTGGTCCGACTTAAAGCTTCGTGAGCCACATCAACTAAAGAAAATAAAAAAAATACTGAAAAAACGTAAGTTATTTTTTGTTTTGAGGGGTGGGGACAATTTTATTATTTGAATGTTTGGTCAGGTACATTTCTACATCTGTATCCTTGGCCTGGTTGTACTTCTGAAAATATGTTTAAATAATTGTATTTCTCAAAATCTCATTTGCTTGGCCAACGACTGTTAATAGGAAACCTTGTTCACATCAGGTTGCTTCGCAAAAATACGATGTTGGCCCAGGAACAACACACCTGGACATGCCTCTCTTGCCAAAAACATTGTTTGTAAACATTGTGGTCAAATTTTGTAATTGAACAATTAAATCCAAGAATGGGAAATGCAAACAGTGCTACTAAGCAGGTGTTTCCATATCTGTAATCCATAGCACCTGTGTCTCCCTCAAAATCTTACCATAAAATTTGGATGGTCTCAGCTCTAAATTATAAGGGGGGACATCCATGTGTGTCACTTTGCTAAAAATGGAATTAATCAGAGCTTGGCCTAGAAGTCATCCTAAAATATAGGTTTGTGTTCATAAGACAACTAAATATTTTTCTAAAAAGCCTCTAAACCTCTATGCAATGTGTGCGATTTATGCTCTACAATATCTTTTTATTTATTTTTTTTTCTAGGGGAAAGAAGACGCCAGCAATTTGAGGAGGCAGAGAGGGCCAGACATGCCCGGGATCTGCCATCTGGCCATGTGGAGGAGGAGGAAGGAATAGAGGAGGATGTTGAGGAGGAGGTGGAAGGAAGAGATGAGGATGTTGAGGAGGAGGTGGAAGGAAGAGAGGAGGATGTGGAGGAGGAGGAGGAAGGAAGAGAGGATGATGGCGTAATTTTAGATCTGGTAGTTGTTGAGGAGGAAGATGAAATTGAAGAAGAAGATTTAGCAGATTTTGAAGATGGTGGATTGGTGGAAGAAGAAGAAGGAGGAGTTATTGAAGATGGAGAAGTGGTGGAGGAGGAGGAAATCAACACTACATCAGGTCAGTGTCATCCCAGCTTGATAGGGCAAAACAGATGTAGATAGGGTTGCCACCTCATCCCTTTAATCCAGAACACATATGGATTACACATGTTCTGTGGCTAATGTAATGCTGATATGGCACCAGGTGAGTAAAATTACCACCTTTTAATCAGCCACAGAACCTGTGTAATTAATATGTGTTCTGGTTTAAAGTGATGAGCTGGCAACCCTAGATGTATCTCGTCCGCTCAAATGTCTAAAATTTAATATTTTGTACTAATTTTGTAGGGGATGAAGATGCTGTTCCCCATTTTTCTCGGGCAAGTGCGGGAATTATAATCCAGCAAGTAATGGAGTGCAGCAGCGAAATGGAAAATATGCGGCAACAGATGGTTCAGATGGAACAGAATGTGCGCAATATAATAGTCGACTGCTGTGCCGAGCTGGACACTATGCGGCAACGAATGGTGCTTATAGAGCAAAACTATAAGAACATCATTGACATGATGGGCCGTGTGAAAGAATAAACCAACCCCCCCCCCCGCCCATCCCCCAACCTGTTTTTATGTCTGACTCAGCAACACGCCAAAATTTGAAGATGCACACACAGTGTGTCAACATGTGCTATCTGCCATCACAGAATATAGAATATCTGTGCTTTGTGGGTACAACCCCCTCCTCGATTATTAAATAATTTTCGAGGAAAGGTTTGCTCCCACAAAACCCAGACATTGTTCACCCATGATGGCAGATAGCACATGTCGCCTTTTTAAAGTCTTTTGTTGTGGTAGAACTGACATTTGGCGAAAAGCACTGAATGTGTGCATCTTGAAATTTTGGCGTGTTCCGGTGTGACCTCACACCATGACTGTTTTTGGGAATGCAAAAGTGACACATTTGGGTTTGTATTTTTTGGGACATGTTTTCTATTGTATAGTTTAAAAATGGCTTCCATTCAACAAGCCATACAAAACAGAAAAAGTAAACAAAAATTAAAAAAAAAAATGTACAAAAAACAAAAAAATTTAACAAAAAATTAAAAAAAAAGATTGTTTAACACATCGATCCCAAAAATATGATCAATATTTTTAATTGATTTCCAAAAAAAACAACACCCAAAAAAAAAAAAAAAAATTATATTGTTATAAAATATTTCCCCAAAAAAAAAAAAAAACGATTATTTTGTGAACAAATATGTAAAAAAAAGTTTGAATATATTTTTACACACTATTACGACAAAAAATATTGAAGAAATTGTTTGGAACCCAAAAAAAAAAAAAAAGGATACTTACAAAAAAAAAAAAAAATAACTAATCAACGTGAAACGTAAAAAAGTTGGCATGTTTAAGAGCACAAAAAAAACCTTTTGCCAAAAACATAGAAAAAAGCTGACAATAAAAAAAGTTGGTTTTAAAACATTACAAGGAGTGGCTTGATTTTTTAAGATGATGAATACCCAGTTTGGAGATGAGTGAATAATGTGCAATTGTGTTTATTTACTAAAACCTGAACCCTACATTTGGCACTAGAAGTGCACTATTTTTTGGGCTAACCAGGAAGACAGAAAAAAATAGAAAAAGCAGTAATGACAAACAACTGTATAAAGTCCAATGGTCTAATTATTTATTTTTCCTGAGAATATTCCTTTCTTTGGGGGGCCAAATTAGAAAGAAATATGATCTGGCATAGCAATGGCCCCCCGACCCATGAAGTACTCAACATATTTGTCGCGTACCTCACGAGCAGATGGGGTGCCAATGCCAGCGCGACCAGTGACCAGCCCAGGGAGAGGATCTGAGAGTAGTCTTGCCTCAGAAACGCTGTCTGATAGGTACGTCTGGGAATGCCTGCGTAAAAAGTTGTGCAAAATGCAGCAGGCAAATACAACGGTGTTCAATTTATATTCCGCCAAATGTATCGATGTCAGGAACAGGCGGAACCGGTTGCTGAGGATCCCAAAGGCATTCTCGACTACCCTCCGAGCCCTGGACAACCGAAAATTGAACACACTCCTCTCTGAGGTGAGGGTCCTCTGGGGAAAAGGCCGCATTAGGTGAGGTCCAAGCCCGAAAGCCTCGTCCGCTAGGAACACAAACGGAAGTCCTTCCACATTGTCTTCATCTGGTGGCAGTGCCAGATCACCAGTTTGGAGACGATCGTAGAATTCAGTCCGTGAGAACACTCCCCCATCTGACATCCGGCCATTCTTCCCCACGTCCACATATAGAAACTCATACTGTGCCGACACCACCGCCATCAACACAATACTATGATAACCCTTGTAGTTAAAATAGTAGGACCCCGAGCGGCGTGGGGGCACAATGCGGACGTGTTTCCCATCTATTGCTCCACCGCAGTTAGGAAAATCCCACCGCTGGGCAAATTGGGAAGCCACAGACTGCCATTCCTGTGGGGTGGAGGGTAGCTGTGGGGACAAACAAAAAATGAGATTTACTACTTTGGCACATAAACATTGCAAACATAATCGAAAAACCATCATTGTGCAACATCAACAACAGGATTCACATTTCACACAAGCATTGTGATTTTTTTGTTTTTTGGTTAAAAATATAGACCCACTTAATTATCAGACTCCACATCCCTCTGATGATAGAGCAAGAAACTATTTTGGGGGGGGGGGAGGGGCAGAGCTACAATTGATTATCCTAAAAATAAACCAGAATTTAGGCTAGGTGGGTTTGGGCCTAGGAAAGCATGCTGGACAGGTTTATGGTGGGTAAGGAAAAAATATGCAGCTAGGCCCAAAACAAACATGTAAAGGTTAACAACATGCCTGGGAAGAAAAGGGAACATCCCACACACAGCAGATTACAATCTCATGGTTATTAGGGAAGAAAAAAAAAAAGACTTTCTCACACATTTAAAAAAACAAAATTGTGTTGTTCAAATTAGGGAACTTACCTTAATATACTCCTCCTGCAGAACATGTATGATGGCAGTACACGTCTCCGGTATGATGACCCCAAGTGACTGGGGAGAGATGCCTGTCGAGAACTTGAGGTCCTGCAGGCTCCTCCCAGTCGCCAGGTACCGCAACGTGGCAATAAGCCTCTGCTCGGCCGTGATGGCTTGGCGCATCACAGTGTCCTGCCTCGTGATATAGGGGGACAGAAGTTCCAGCAGACGGTTGAATACGGGGTCCGTCATGCGGAGAAAATTCCGAAAATCATCCGGATTATTCTCCTGGAGTTCCCTAAGCAGAGGCATATGAGAAAAATGGTCACGCTGGCGCAACCAATTCTTGGCCCAGAAACGCCTCCTCCCACTGTTCCTGGCCAAACAACTGATTCGCTGAGCCTGTCCATTAGCAATCCCATAACCAGCACCAATTCGCGAGAATCGACGCTGCTGCTCCATCATGGATTCAAACCGGCCGGCTGGTCAGTCAAGAACACACTCCAACAGAAAGCACTCGCAAATCCAGCACAACCTGCTAAGCCCGCACGACACACAGATACGAGCGCACAGTACGCGGAAACGTGCTGAAAGCCTGTGCCCGAATGCCAACTGCAAACCCGCAAGCAAACGCACTGAACCCGAGAATACCTACTGTCAAAACGCGGAGAATGAAAAGCACGAATCGGCTCTAACCAAACCTTCACTAGCACGCGGTCACACGGAACTAGCAAAAGCGGAACAGAGGGCGGCAACGTTGACTTTGGTCTTCCCCTTTATAGTGACGTTTTACGTGGTTTACGTTGCATACGTTCTGGTTCGCGGAGATTTTTGGGCGCTAGTGTGTACGTTCCAGCGGATCAACAGATAAATCCGTCGATCCGCTGAAACCGATCCGCGGATAAATTTCAGCGGATGGATTCTATCGTGTGTATGGGGCCTAACACTGCCGGATCTTAGGATGCAGTACCG
This sequence comes from Rana temporaria, assembly GCF_905171775.1. Lineage (NCBI taxonomy): Eukaryota > Metazoa > Chordata > Amphibia > Anura > Ranidae > Rana > Rana temporaria. Next base: position 23,359,333 of record NC_053496.1, on the reverse strand, counting down.
CATCCGCCGCTGGGGGCATTTTGTGTCGAAATGCCGCCTCGGGTATGCAAATTAGGACTTACGGAGATCCACAAAGCTTTTCAGCTTCGTTTTTTCTCCGTAAGTTTTAGTTTGCAAACGCAAAATTAGGGCTGCTTTTACAAGGTGTAAAGTTAGTACACCATGTAAAAGCACACCCTTCTGTCCAGCGACATGATTTTTTTTTTATTTTGAATTTTTTTTTCCCGCCGTATCTTTTTTTTTTTCCGAAGCAACTTTATTGACCCATCGCGATCCACAAAGCTCGGCGTAACGTAATTTCGCGCTATGCACGTCAGGAAAATGACGTCACGAGCATGCGCAGTACGGCCGGCGCGGGAGCGCACCTCATTTAAATGGGAATCGCCCCCATTTGAAGAGGAACGCCTTGCGCCGACGGAATTTAAGTTACACCGCTGCAAATTCCCAGGTAAGTGCTTTGTGGATCGGGCACTAACTTGTGAAATTTGCGGCGGTGTAACTTAAATGGAAAAAGTTAAGTTACGCCGCCTGGCTGAGGATTTGGCCCATTATTTTCAGTTGTTTCACACTTTTTTGTTATGTATAATTCCACATGTGTTACTTCATAGTTTTGATGCCTTCAGTGTGAATCTACAATTTTCATAGTCCTGAAAATAAAGAAAACTCTTTGAATGAGAAGGTGTGTCCAAACTTTTTGTCTATACTATATATATATATATATCTTAGGGCTGTGGAAATGAACTATTAATTCCTCGATTAATCGTTAATTTTTTTGATCGATCAAAATTCGGTGACGTCACTGACACCGGCGGCGACACCATCTGAAGGGCTCCCTTGCTGTGCCTTCATATCTGTATGCCGGCGGGACCTTACTATCTGCCACACGCAAGGGCTGTTACACTTCCCTCTATCAACCTGGGATTCTACAGCCATCCACTGAGAGATGTGATAGTTCCCTTCATGGGACATCTACATGCCGACGGACTGATGTTAACCCCTCCTCATCTAGATTCAGCAGTGGTATCGTTGTACACATTTTTATACCAGTATCATACTTAGCTATATGTTTTTAGGACTGCTTTTGGTACCGTTTGGTATTACTCGCACCATTTTTACAGTTTATGTAGCTACATCGATTTTATCTCCAGTGCAATATTTATTTTGTCACCTACATGAAGACATATAAAAGTTTTAATGCTATTCCCATCGAGCGCTGCCTTTGTGTGTTTTTTGTATCCTGCTATCCATTTTTCCTGTGGTTGGTAGCTGCACTGGGAATCAGCCTGCAAGGAGATCAGCTAAAAGTAGTTGGATCTGTATGTGCGTTATAATTAATCGAAATTAGTCGATTAATCGATTAAAGAAAAATTGTTTAATCGAATGCAAAAATTTTATTTCAGTAACAGCCCTAATATATCTATATATATATCTATATAAAGTATATATATATATATATATATATATATATATATATATATATATATATATATATATATATATATATATATATATAGAGATAGATAGATAGATATATACAGAATATAAATAAATATATTTATATATATTTTGTATTAATCTATAACTATATATATATATATATATATATATATATATATATATATATATATATATATATATATATATATATATATATATATATATATATATATATACACAGAATATAAATAAATATATTTATATATATATTTATATATATTTTGTATATATCTATATATATATATATCTATATATATATATATATATATATAGATAGATAGATAGATATATACAGAATATAAATAAATATATTTATATATATTTTGTATTAATCTATAACTATATATATATATATATATATATATATATATATATACACAGAATATAAATAAATATATTTATATATATATTTATATATATTTTGTATATATCTATATATATATCTATATATATATATATATCTATATATATATATATATCTATATATATATATATATATATATATATATATATATATATATATATATATATAGATAGATAGATAGATATATACAGAATATAAATAAATATATTTATATATATTTTGTATATATCGTATACTGTATATATATATATATATATATATATATATATATATATATATATATATATATATATATATATATATATATATATATATATATATATATATATATATATATATATATATATATATATATATATATCAATGAATCAAATACATTCGTAGAGAAAACACTTTTTTTGTTTACATACCTATTACTAATGTAACAAGAGTACTGTCACAGATACAAATAGTGATTTATGATGTTAAGGCCACAAAATTTACCCTTTTAAACACCAGTTGTCAGTGAATAATTTATGTATTCATATAACTGGCAACATTTTTATAGCAGACCAGATTAGTGGCGCATTATGTGTTTACGTGGCAAACTGTGTTGTTCTTCTCAGCATATGTTACTGCGGCACCTGCACTCATTACAAATTAAACACGTATGCTGTTTGCTTCTTTATAATTAAAATCAAACTCAAATTAAAGACTATTTTTCTAAATAACAACCACAAAACTTAATAGTAAAACTTGTGCTACACAATAAAGAGGTAAATGCTTACCATGGACTACATAGTAATTAATTCCTTTTCAGAGTATATCAGATAAATTCACTTCCTGTACATGCATTAAACAGCAATCCCAGGGAGCAGGTGATAGCAATCAGTGAGATACTAACGCCATCAAGCAAACACTGCAACTGTGATAAAATCATAAAGATCACTGAAATAACCTTAGGGCTCTTTCACACGGGCGGCCCCTTCAGGTCCGCCTGCCAGTTTTTTAGGCGGACCTGAACGGGCGCTCTGTGCTCCTCTATGGAGCCGCAGATGTCAGCGGTGACATGGCCGCTGACATCCGACCCGCTCCGATCTGCCAAAGTGTGACGGAGGAAAAACCTACTTTTCCATCCGTCTGGCGGATCGGATCGGGTGAGTTCCTTAAAAAGCCTACCTAGAAGAATTGATGCTGTTTTGAAGGCAAAGGGTGGTCACACCAAATATTGATTTGATTTGGATTTCTCTTCTGTTCATTTCCTTTTTTTATTTTAATAATTATAATAATTAAAAAAAAAACACTTCTATTTCTAAAAGCCTTCTTAAATTTACAGCATTTGTTCACACCTGCCTAAAACTTTTGCTATATATATATAGGCCCGGATTCAGAAAGCCTGGCGTTACTTTGTGCGGGCGTAGCGTATCTCAGATACGCTACGCCGCCGTAACCTAGTGAGGCAGGTTCTGTATTCAGAAAGAACCTGCGCCTTAAGTTACGGCGGCGTAGCGTATGAGGGCCGGCGTAAGCTCTCCTAATTCAAAATAGGAAGATGTGGGCGTGTTTTATGGTAATTCAGTGTGACCCCAAGTAAATGACGCTTTTGAACGTATCCCAGTGCGCATGCTCCAAATTAACCCGCAAATAGTCAATGCTTTCGACGTGAACATAAATTACGCACAGCCCTATTCGCGAACGACTTACGCAATTGACGTAATCGACGGAAAATTCGACGCTGGCCCGACATCCATACTTTGCTATGGCTACGTCTCATATAGCAGGGGTAACTTTACACCGGAAAAAGACTTACGTAAACTTCGTAAAAAAATGCGCCGGGCGGAGGTACGTTTCTGAATCGGCGCATCTACCTAATTTGCATATTCTACGCATACATTTCCGGAAGCGCCACCTAGCGGCCAGCGTAAATATGCAACTAAGATACGACGGCGTAAGAGACTTACGTCAGTCGTATCTTAGCCAAATGTCGGCGTATCTTGCTTTCTGAATACAGAAAGAAGATACGCCGGCGCATGCTAGAATTTCAATAGATACGCCAACGTAAATTGTTTCTGAATCCGGGCCATAGTGCTCAGCATAAATGAGTACACCCCCCAGGAGATTTGTCAGAAAACCTTTACTTTTCTTTCAGAATCAATATTTTCTATGGCAGACCATACTGAATAAAATACTCCCACAGATGCAACCAAGATTTGTTCATTTGCACACACAAAAAAGTAAAACAAAACTAATTTATTCAAGACCATGCTGCAAAAATCAATGCAACCCCAATGAAAGTCTTGGTAGCAAGGCAAAATTCTCACAGAGACATCCAGGGAATCCACAGAAGTTAAAGCGAAGTTCCAGCTGGACCCATGTTTATTAAAAGCCAGCAGCTACAAAAAGTGTAGCTGCTGACTTTTAAATACTCACGTCAGCTGTATAGATGTGAGCACAGGACCAGAGCCGTTAAAATTGTCTGGCATGGGAGCTGAGGTAGGGACACGTGGACAAACAGGGAGTGCTGTGGATTCCCCGATGTGTGCATGTGGAAGACAGTGGGCCGACACTTCTGTGGATTGAGATCAGTGGTATATAATGAATGTATAGTATTATTAAGAAGTGTGAAAAAGCCCATGCACCAGGTCAGATGAAAGGACTGAGCAAACACCAAGTATGAAGGTGGGTGAGAAAAAAGAGAAGTGATGATGAAGAAACCATAAAGATAAATAAATAAAGTGCTAAAGGTATAGGGTGAAGCCTGTAAAAAATGTTTACCTTATTGGATCACATGGAATTAAGGAGCCAAGCATAAGTGAGAGCTTGCATATGAAGGTGTTGCCAGAGAGACAGCTAGACACCAAGTGAGGGGAATTTAAATGCTCCCAGCTGAACCAATGTGTCCCGCCCAGCGTCACGTGGGCGTGGCAGGGAAGGGGAGGCGTCTGTGCCCGAACGAGTGAATCCACCCTTACAGGCCCAGTACATCTACCCAATGTCAGCCTAGATCAGGGGTCTCCAAACTGCGGCCCGAGGGCCAGATGTGGCCCTTTTCTAGCTTTATCCGGCCCTTGGGGCTTTATTCTTCCCACTGATATGAGGCACTATTCTTCCCACTGACACCAACAAGGGGGCAACATTTATTTCACGGATACCAATGATGGGATACAATTACTCCTACTAATAGTAGCACTACTCCTCATCTTACTGACTGAAAACTCTGAGGCCATATTTATTCTCATTAATGCTGGCCCGGGACATTTTCTACCCCCGCTGGCCACAATCCGGCCCTCCTAAAGTCTGAAGGACAATAAACTGACCCTTTGTTTGAAAGATTTGGAGACCCCTGGCCTAGATGGAAAGAAAAACCTGCTTGTGCCGTGCGACATCGAAAAGTAGTAACGTGGCGCCGATGCGGTAAGGAGCACCCGCCCAGACCCACCACCCCCCTCCATAACAAATGGAGAGGAAGGGAACAGGTGGGAGAGGGAGGAGTGCCAAAGTCGCATGAGCTAAATAAATGTTCTATAGAACTCAGTTTTGCCTAAATTTTGGAAATTGTTCTTGTGTTCATTGAGATATTGTAAAATCGTACTTTTCATGCTGAGCGCTGTGTATAGATATAAAAATGTATATATATATATATATATATATATATATATATATATATATATATATATATATATATATATATAAATATATATATATAATTAATATTATTTACATTAATAACTGGGTTTAATTGTTTTTCTTTTTTTTTCTGTTTTCTGGATAATTTGTACAAACAAGTGGATATCATACAGAATGTGTCAAATAACGCTTATATTGAAAGCATCTCAAATACAATATGCGGTTCATCTGATAATAATAATTTGTACTCTTAACGTAATATTAATTGTTAAGCATGGATAAACAGTTGGACCATTTTACAGTTTAACAGTTTAACATTTTAACAATTCTAGGTTCCTTGTCAAAAATCTATTCTAACTGAGTAATTTAGAGTATTTTAGAGTATGATAAAGTATAATAAAATAAGATATCAAATAGAAATAAAATAAAAACAAAAATATAAAAATAAAGAATTAAAAATAACAATATATAAAAAATAAAAAGGCAGGAAAAGTAATGACTAAAACTTTTGTACCTATGTGTAAAAAATAAATAAAAAATCACAATAAAATTTATGAATAAAAAAATTGCACAAGTACATTTTTACAACTTTTATAATACTGGGAAGTAATATCCTTGATTTCATTTGTATTGTATAAAGAGGCTTACTTATCATAAACATTATTACAGATACCCTGATCAGATAGATAGACATTGGGTAGGCAATAAATCTAATATGCTAGAGATAGATAGATAGATAGATAGATAGATAGATAGATAGATAGATAGATAGATAGATAGATAGATAGATAAGATAGTTAAGATAGGATAAGATAGGATAAGATACATAAGATAGGATAAGATAGATAAGCTAAGATAGATAAGACAGATAGATAAGATAGATAAGATAAGATAGATAGATAGATAGATAGATAGATAGATAGATAGATAGATAGATAGATAGATAGATAGATAGATAGATAGATAGATAGATAGATAGATAAGATAGATAAGATAGGATAATATACATAAGATAGGATAAGATAGATAAGCTAAGATAGATAAGACAGATAGATAAGATAGATAAGATAAGATAGATAGATAGATAGATAGATAGATAGATAAGATAGATAGATAGATAAGATAGATAGATAGATAAGATAGATAAGATAGATAGATAGATAGATAGATAGATAGATAGATAGATAGATAGATAGATAGATAGATAGATAGATAGATAGATAGATAGATAGATAGATAAGATAGATAAGATAGATAGATAGATAGATAGATAGATAGATAGATAGATAGATAAGATAAGATAGACAGATAAGATTCATTCTGCGTTTCCGAGGCACTCAGGCCTTTTATGTCCCTCTCTGTTATGATTATAACTGCCTTTCCTTCTTTTTATGTGTTAATGATTATTACTAAAGAACAGAAGTTTGAAGCCTGACGTTGTCACGGAGACAATATAAGGAAACGTATGTGATTAATGATGAAGTGAAATGGGGCAGGGAGTGGGTGGGACCCCATTTACTTTAGCTTCTAAAAAAAATGTTTGAGGTCAACACATAACTTTCCCCTAACACATTTTTATAATGAATTTATTCATTTAAATGCAACCACACCAAGCACAATTTGCCCCAGGCAAGAAATATTTAAATGATATTCACGGGGTCTATTCAGACAGACGCAACATATTTTGCCTAAGAATATTTTAACCTCTTAGGAGGCAAAGGAAACGTGCCTAGCCTTAAATAACTTAACATGCCTACTCCACAATTTTTTTTACTAGGCTGCACGGGTGGGGAGAAGGTGTAGACAAATGGCAATAGGGACCATTTTGGATTGGTATTTTCTGGCTTATTGCACAAACAAAGAACAACGCTACAACCAAAAGGAAGCTAAAAATGACAATCCTCTTAGTTGTACGTGTTAGAAGACATAAGTAAAGGCCACATTTTTGAAATGTAATGAAGTTATAAATAATATGTAACCAATGATGCTGCTAAAGAGTTAAAGTATATGTAAACCCTCATCTTGTAAAACAAGCCCTTCTGTTTCAAATAGAAATGAAAGAGAAAACATTTGTGTATAGACATAAAAAACATTATAAATACCTTTTTTTTTCTAAGTGATCACATACCCTCTGTTCTCAGCTGCATAAGGAGCTCAGAAGCAGCAGCATGCTGAACTTCCCAGTGAATGGCTGTGCAGGGAGGGTGTTTCAAGACAAGTCTGATCATTGGAGGAGAGCAGGAGTTCCCAGTGCAGCCAGAAAACTGACCACCCTGTGATCTCATGCTTAGTGTGGTCAGTTTTTAATAGGAGATCAACGTGACTGGCAGTAACACTGAGGATTTTACTTATTTTTATTTATTTATTTCAGGTACTTATATAGCGCCTACAATTTAGGCATAACTTTTTTTTTTTTTAATCCGATCCCTAAAGTGGAACTTCCGCTCATCTGATTCTTCCGTAGAAAAAAGACCAACTCACATATGATAGCATGTGGTTGCCATCATCCCATAGTACTAGAAATTAATCGAATATACCTCATGGAGTGGGATTGTATAGGCAACACAAAAAAGAGTTTCAAAAATGTATAAAAAATTATATCAATTTATTACAAAAATAGATTCAGCATATACAAAAAATTATTATTATCTCGAAAATTACATGAATATACATTATACAAAACATAAATGATGCAGATACTGTCCGGCATACGGTACCATCACCAAGTTTGGGAGGTAAGTTGTAGCTGAATTTTTTGTATATGCTGAATCTATTTTTGTAATAAATTGATATAATTTTTTATACATTTTTGAAACTCTTTTTTGTGTTGCCTATACAATCCCACTCCATGAGGTATATTCGATTAACATCTGATTCTTCCTGCCCCCTCCGGTGCCACAATTGCCACCTCTGTTTTTAATGCATACAGCTAGACAGATTAATTTGATTTAGTGCTCTTTTGGTTGGTAACTTTGGGCCAAATCCACAAAGCAGATGCGCCGACTTAACTCGAGATTTCTAATTTTACACCGCACGTATCTTTGCGCCCGATCCTCAAAACGAAAAATCCGTTTTTTCCGTCCTACCTAAAATAATTACACCGGCGCATCCTCTGACGCAAATTACGCTAGTCACGCCGCTTTTTTTGATAGGCAAAGATGCAAATGAGGGCGATCCACAAAATTAAGTGTGTGCGCCGTAGATTACGCCCTGTGCGCCGTAGATTACGCCCTGTTCGCACCTGTTAGTTTCCTGGAGCAAAATTACACTTTATAAAAGCAGCCCTAATTTTACACCTGCCGTGTAAAGGTCTGCTCAAGCAACAGCATTGAGGAAGAGCTGACAACACATATTTGCTGGACTTCAATCTGACTACCAAAATGCCCGGCCCATCCATGATTCTAACGGCACTCGCTACTTTACATCAAACAATCACAGGTTTGAGGATCCACACACTTGCCACATCTTCCCTTCCCCCACCCACACATGCTAATCACCAAATAGAAAAACAAAAACCTTACCTGGCCTCACAGGAACATCAGACTGATAACCAGGCAGGCCCACCACCTGCTCTGGCTCGAAACACCGGGCCACTGCCCATTCCTCCTCAGTCAGCCGGATGGGGCATGGTCCCCCTCCTCCAGTGCCCCTCCTATGGGCAGTGAGCTTTGCCACCTTATTGCGGACCACGCTCCTCAGATCATTGATCTTTTTCTTGATGCCAGCGGGGGTCCTCGTCTCCTCCCCCCCCCCCCGCCGCATTTATGTGATCCGTAATTTTAGCATATATCCTCTTCCTTTGGGCCGGGGAGGTGTTCCGGCTATCAGCCAATTGTCCGGAGTAGCGCGACTCGCACATGCGCCGTAGGGAACCGGGCAGTGAAGCCGGAACGCTTCACTTCCTGGTTCCCTCATCAAAGACGGGGGGGGGGGCATCAGAGTGACGAGCGATCGCTCGTCCTCTGCTGCGGACGGCGCTGGACTCCAGGACAGGTAAGTGTCCTAATATTAAAAGTCAGCAGCTGCAGTACTTGTAGCTGCTGGCTTATAATATTTTTTTTTCAGCGGACATCCGCTTTAAGTGGTCAATAAAAAAAAATTACTTTAGTAACACTTTAAGCAATTTGTAGGATGCATTTTTGGCAGATTTTGGTCTTTGCAGGTTTCGCTTTTACCTGTCAGTTTTGATCTCTTTTCCCATCCCAGAATATCAGAAAGCATCATTGTCTCTATTCTCAGGATTTCCACATTGATCTATTTAGATCTATTTAGATTTTTCAAATGATCCTTCCTATAACAAACTACAAAGTGCTCTAATATTCCCCACAAATCTCTGCCGCTAACCAGTATCACCGCCCAATACAGCACGGCGTTCTATACACAGACAAAGAGCAATTTTTATTCATTATATAGCAGTTCTGGGCATTTCCACTCCAATGTACAAACTTCCCATCCTGATATTTCACATCTCCTGCAGCGTTTCCAATTTGGAAGGGATCAGGGCTCTGGGCAAATAACAGTGTAAACTGATTTAAACATCTTGTAGTGCTTCATTATTTTTAATTATAACTTACTGGAAGTGAGTCAAACAGAATTCAGCTAAAGTAAACACTGAGAGCAAACAATATACGGCACCCATGGCTGAACCCTCACTTATATTGTAACTAATCAAAAAGACAAGATTAATAAAAAAAAAAAGAAAAGAAATTGTCATGAATGATTGCAAAGTCTGCTGAATTGACAATAGGTTCTGGGTAGACGTATGTGGGATAAATTGTTATTACTCTTTTTTTTATCCTTTCTCTTGTAAGCATTGTCAAATGACAGATGTGTGCTAGAGGGCTTTGTGTTCTTTATTGAATTAGCACCAGTGGAAAGGGCAACAGTGTTTGGTGATCCTTGATATATGAAGATCAATAATTTGATGTCACACCCTTCGCCGCAGCTGTTCTACAAACATATGGCCTGTACGAATTACACAAAAATGACAAAAAAAAAAAAAAACGACATGCTGGCACACACCTGTTCTGCCAAGAACATATAAGTTATATGATAAGAAGATCAGCTCAAAACAATTGTGATCAAACTTATACTTTAAAGCGGAGTTCCACCCAATATTGGAACTTCCGCTTAACCCACTCCTCACCCCCTTACATGCCACATTTGGCATGTAATTTTTTTGGAGTGGCAATGGGGGTCAAGAGGAGTGGGACTTCCTGTCCCACTTCCTACTTCCGCCGAGGGGCTGGTAAGGCGAATAGCTTAATCTGCTTACTGCAGCCCCTCCCTGTAGGCGATCGCCTGGGACACATGACAGGTCTCATGCGATCGCCTGTCCAATGAGAGAGCGCAGCGCCGCTCGCGCATGCGCAGTGGGTGCCCGGCCGTGAAGCCGAAAGCTGTCACGGTCGGGTGCCCACACTTAGGCTCCGTACACACGAGAGGATCGATCCGCTGAAATTGATCCGCGGATCGGTTTCAGCGGATAGATCCGCTGGTGTGTACGATCCAGCGGATATTTATCCGCGGATATATTTCGGGCCGACCGATTTCCAGCGGATAAAAATTTCTTAGCATGCTAAGAAATCTATCCGCTGGAATCGGCTCCAGCGGATCGATCCGGTGGTCTGTACAGACTCACTGGATCGATCCGTCCGAGCCCATCCCTCGCATGCGTCGCATGCGTGGAATTCCTTATATGACAGCGTTGCGCACGTCGTCGCGTCATCATCGCGGCGACGGCGCGACACGTCATCGCAATAGGAATTTGGCGCGGATTTCGATCCGATGGTGTGTACACTCCATCGGATCAAAATCCTCAGAGGATTTATCCGCGGAAACGGTCCAGAGGACCGTATCCGCGGATAAATCCTATCGTGTGTACTAGGCATAAGGCGTATATACGCCTGAAGCGCGACGCTCGTGCCGCTGGAGGGGCGAATTTCCATTGCTGTCTATGAGATGGTTCACATCTCACGCCGAACGCCGAAACGCCGTACGCCTGCCGCCTGAAAACAAGTCCCGGACCCTTTTTTTCAGGCGGCTTTCGCCGTTCGGCATAGACAGCAATGGAAATAATTTGTGAAAAAAGAAAAGTTAAACAAATCGCGGCAAAATACGCCGCGTACGCGGCGTTACAGTGTGAATGCAGCCTTAGGATGAAGACGCTGGCCGGGGAGGAGAGGAGCGGAGCCCCGGCCGGCGCGTCGCTGGAACGTGGAGCAGGTGAGTGTGTGTATATTAAAAGCCAGCAGCTACACTTTTTGTAGCTGCTGACTTTTAATAAACACAAAAAATGCCTGGAACACCCATTTAATAGGTAAGGTTGTGGGACTAAATCTATTTAAAGCAACATTTGTGACCAAAATTAGAGCAATTAGGTCATAGGTGTGCCTGGGCACACCCTAATTACTCTGTGCAGTGCTGATTTCCCCCTACTGGCAAGGCTTTTCCAGATGTTGCGTCCCATTCCCCTAGTCCCAAGTTCTGCTGGCTTCCCTCCTCTCCTCTCCCCCTAGCTGCTACAGGGAATGTTTCAGGACGGAGAGTAGGGGAAGGGGCTAATCAAACTATCATTTACCAGCACCCTTTTCTAAATGAACACACTTACAAACTGTGTTTACTATAATTCAGTTTGTGAATGAACTGGAAGCCGCTGAGCACAGAGCACTATCCCATTCATTCACTGTACAGTACAGCTGAGGCCTGCGGGAACGCGTGGGAACGGAGTTCCTGCACTTTTTCCACAGCAGAAACGCAGTTCCCTTTGCAGAACTAGAGCAGCCGAGCCGCCCGAGCCAATCATTCACCAAGCGGCAATGCCCAGCTCGAGTCACTGTCAGGGGCAGGCGAACCTTAGTAATCCTTTATGTTACTGGCTGCTTCCTGTATATGGATTCATCGGGTAGTGTGCGGGTATTCCGTCACTTCCTCAATGCCGCAATGTCTCCTGATGAGCTTTTGTCATTGTTCCCAGGAGACATTGTCGCAAGTTATCGCGGGATTTAGAAAGAACTTGCTTAAAGTTCTTTCTAAATCCTGCGATAACTCGTGGCAGACTCCCGTAAGTGGGAAAGGATACCTGTCAAAGACAGGTATCCTGTCCCCCCTCCCCTCCGAAGGGTGCCAATTGTGGCAACAGAGGGGGAGGAATCCAATGAGTGGAAAATCCACTTTTGGGTGGAACTCTTTAATATCTAGTTAAAACACCAAAGTTGTTAAAGGGTAACTCCACTTTTGTGGCAAAAAAAAATGCAAATAAAGAAAAAATAATATAGCATTTACAATTGCGACACAAGTCATATTGTAATTGAATGTTATTAAAAATTACCTTTCCTTTTCAATCTACAACTCTGTCATTTTCTGTAAAATGTAATATGGCAACCCGGAGTTGTTCTGTACACAGTGGGCCAGATTCTCAAAAGAGATACAACGGCGTATCTCCAGATACGCCATTGTATCTCTGAGTCTGGCCGGTCGTATCTATGCGCCTGATTCTTAGAATCAGTTACGCATAGATTTCTAATAGATCCGACCGGCGTAAGTCTCTTACGCCGTCGGTTCGTAACTGCATATTTACGCTGGCCGCTAGGGGCGTGTACGCTGATTTACGCGCCAAAATATGTAAATCAGCTAGATACGCGAATTCACAAATGTACGCCCGGCCGACGCAGTACAGATACGCCGTTTACATTAGGCTTTTCCCGGCGTAAAGTTACCCCTGCTATATGGTGGCGTAAGTTCGGGCGTACCAATGTTAAGTATGGACGTCGTTCCCGCAACTAAATTTGAAAATTTTACGTCGTTTGCGTAACTCGTCCGTGAATGGGGCTGGACGTAATTTACGTTCACGTCAAAACCAATACGTCCTTGCGGCGTATTAGGAGCAATGCACACTGGGAGATTTCCACGGACGGCGCATGCGCCGTTTGTGAAAAACGTCAATCACGTCGGGCCACAGAACATTTACATAAAACACGCCCCCCTGTTCCAAATTTTAATTAGTCGGGCTTACGCCGGCCTATTTACGCTACGCCGCCGCAACTTACGGAGCAAGTGCTTTGAGAATACAGCACTTGCCCGTCTAAGTTGCGGAGGCGTAACGTAAATAGGTTACGTTACGCCCGCACAAAGTTCCGCCAAACTACGAGAATCTGGCCCAGAATGTATACAGAACACCCCCCCCCCCCCAGAAACATAATTTCCTGCTTGTGTGATTGGCTCACCAATTTTTCCAGAAGTCTGCACTAAGATACAAGTTAGATTTCAGGTATCCCCCACAACACAAATGTAATATTTGGTGAGATATTTCCAATAGGAAATCACATCTAAAGGGATGCAGGCCCAGCATCTTTCCTCATTAGAGCCCTGCAGGTGCTGCAGCTGATTGATAATTATGAAAACATTCCCATTAGACTCACTTTCCCACAGGGACACAGACAAACACACAGGGATTTCTTCAGAATAACAAAAGGCAGGTATCTGTGACATAGTTTGCTAAATCCTTGTAATGTACATAGATCACCCGGAGGGGAGGGTGTTTTTCTCAAAAAAGTTACGCTCAGGCCCGGATTTCCCACAAGGCCACTGAGGCCAGGCCTTGGGACGGCAGGGCGCCAAGGGGCGGCAGTGGCATGGAGTCCCCCGACGCCCGGAACATACAGTTAAGGGCGGTAAGTTATGGGGGAATCCACCCGCTCGTTAACAAGTGATTGCGGCAATGTCGCCGAAATCACTTATAAAATGTGTGTTCCCGTCCGTCCTCCCCTCTCCCCCCGCCTCACATACCTCTCTCTGCTGGCTCTGTCTTCGGGACTCCGTCCTCCCCCCGGCCACCGAGTCTGTCTCCTGTCCCTGCTGCCGATGTACACAGTGAGACGGGAGAGCTGTGCTCTTCCCATCTCAGCTGTGACAGGAGTTCTAGCACAGTGCTAGGACTCCTGTTTTGGAGGTGACAGGGTCAATAAAGAGAACATGTCACCTCCAATCACACAGGGAATTGTTTTCTCCTGTGTGATAGCAAAAAAGTTAAGTGAAAAAAATTAATAAAAAAAAAATAAGAAGAAATAATAATTCAATTAATGAAATATAAATTTAAAGAATAAGAAAAATAATAAGGAAAATAATAAGAAAATTATACAAATTTTTTTAAAAAGTAAGCGACGAGCTACAAAAAAAAAGTGATAAAAAAGTAAAAAAATAAAAAAAAATTGAACTAACCGTGCCGCCCGTTCTCCGTTGATTTGGGGGGAAGGTTCAGTTAGCAGGGAGGGGGTGCATCGCGGAACCTGGCCTTGGGGCGGCAGGGAGAGCAAATCCGGCCCTGGTTACGCTTTAAAACAAAAACATTTTGAAAGCATTCAAGGCCTGTAAGACTGGGAACATCCATTAGAGGGGCAGCAAATAAATGCATGAAGCTGCTCAATTTCTTACCAAAGCTGCAGATAATTCCGCTCATAACAACATCCGTTCCAGAATTCAGACTTTATAGAGATGTAACCACAAAGGACATTTTACTCTCATTTTAAAAATTCTACTTTCCCTTTAACTGTTTACTTATATTTTCTCGTCCAAGTAAAAACAGCCGGTGTTATAGCAGAAAGGACAGGCGATGATTATTTATGCTCTGGGATATGAGAGTTATAGCATTATAAAAACCAGTATGTTCTCGATTAACTGCCTTTAGGGTTACTTTCAAATCAACTATTATTATGCAATGCGGCTGCCAATTCTTTGAAGCTCTGCTAATCACAGAATAAATACCAAGTGTACACAGCTATCCATGATTACGCTTTTCAGAACTTCATTAAAGTATTGATATAGTCTAATAAAGCCCAGTGTTAAAGAGCAATGCTGGGTGGCAAGTAAAATTAGCCAGCTAATGCGATCATGGAAACATTGCAACTGCTTCTACTCAATGCACCTCATACTTTGGAATTTTCACAAATTACCCATGAAGCCTAATGAATTGAGCAGGGCTTTTAGCGTGCCTCTTTGCTGTAAGATCAAACATATTTTCCCAAGTGCCTCCACACAATGGCTCCAGGGAAATGCGCAGATCATAATCATGAACCATTAGCATGTGGTAGTACTGGGGTGCATTCTTTCTTTCTCAATGCAAATCTGTGGGTTAGGTCTGACTCTAACGCCGCGTACACACGACCATTTTTCATGACGAGAAAAGTGAAGTTCTTTTTAACCACTTAAGACCCGGACCAATATGCAGGTAAAGGACCAGGCCCATTTTTGTGATTCGGCACTGCGTCGCTTTAACTGACAATTGCGCGGTCGTGCAACGTGGCTCCCAAACAAAATTGGCGTCCTTTTTTCCCCACAAATAGAGCTTTCTTTTGGTGGTATTTGATCACCTCTGCGGTTTTTATTTTTTGCGCTATAAACAAAAATAGAGCGACAATTTTGAAAAAAAAAATCAATATTTTTAACTTTTTGCTATAATAAATGTCCCCCAAAAATATATATAAAAAAAAAAATTCCTCAGTTTAGGCCGATACGTATTCTTCTACCTATTTTTTCGCAATAAGCGTTTATCGATTGGTTTGCGTAAAATTTAATAGCGTTTACAAAATTGGGGGATAGTTTTATTGTATTTTTATTAATAATTTTTTTTTTACCAATGGCGGCGATCAGCGTTTTTTTTCGTGACTGCGACATTATGGTGGACATATCGGTCAATTTTGACACATTTTTGGGACCATTGTCATTTTCACAGCAAAAAGTGCTATAAAAATGCATTGTTTACTGTGAAAATGACAATTGCAGTTTAGGAGTTAACCACTAGGGGGCGCTGAAGGGGTTAAGTGTGACCTCATATGTGTTTCTAACTGTAGGGGGGGCGGGGCTGGACGTGTGATGTCATTGATCGCCTTTCCCTATAGGGAACAGGCCACTGTGAAGAACGGGGAAGGTGTCTCCCCGTTCTTCAGCTCCTGTGACCGATTGTGGGACACCGGGGGCGATCGGGCCTGCAGGTGCCGCGGTCACGGAGCTTCGAAATGCGTCGCGGGCGCGCGCAACCCACGGCTGGGCACTTAAAGAGGACGTACAGGTACGTGATTGTGCCCAGCCGTGCCATTCTGCCAACGTATATCGGTGTTAGGCAGTCCTTAAGTGGTTAAATGGTCATTAAAAACGATCGTGTGTAGGCTCCAGAGCATTTTTCACAACGTGAAAAATGACCATTAAAAATTTAGAACATGCTGTAATTTTTCTCACTGTTTTTCACGTTGTCGTTTTTTAACGTCGTTAAAAACGGTCGTGTGTAGGCTTTAACGACGGGGAAAGAAAACGCATTATCAGTAGCAAGTTATGAGACGGGAGCGATCGTTCTGGTAAAACTAGCGTTTGTAATGGAGATAGCACATTCGTCGCGCTGTAACAGACTGAAAAGCACGAAGACTGAAAAGTGCGAATCGTCTCTCACCAAACTTTTACTAACACGAAATCAGCGAAAGCAGCCCCAAGGGTGGCGCCATTCGAATGGAACTTCCCCTTTATAGTGCCGTTGTACGTGTTGTACGTCACCGCGCTTTGCTAGAGCATTTTTTTTTCACAATCATGTGTATGCAAGGCAGGCTTGACAAGAATCACGTCGAGAAAAACTTTGTGTTTTTCTAAGACATTAAAAATGATCGTGTGTACGCGGCTTAAGGGCTTATTTACGCTTGCTTTGGTCTTGGAAGAGCAATCCACATTCGGATCACTCTTCAGAGAGCATTTGACTGGCAATGAGGAGACAATGGGGGTTATTTACGAAGGGAAAATCTACTTTGCACTTCAAGTGAAAACTACAAGTGCAAAGTGCACTTGAAATTGCACTGAAAGTGCACTTGGAAGTGCAGTCACTGTAAATCTGAGGAGTAGATCTGAAATGAGGGGAAGCTCTGCTGATTTTATTATCCAATCATGTGCAGGCTAAAATGCTGTTTTTAATTTTCCTTGCATGTCCCCCTCGGATCTACAGCGACTGCCCTTCCAAATGCGCTTTCAGTGCAATTTAAAGTGCACTTTGCACTTGTAGTTTGCCTTTTGTAAATAACCCCCATTGTGTTGGGTAGGTGCAGCATGGTGTGGTAGGCAGTAAATACTCGGAGTCCCGAATTGCAAACAATGCTGTATTGTAACAGCAGGATAACAGCACAAACAGACCAGGCGGGAGGCTCACCCATCTGGTGCCAAATATGCAGTGGACTGACAGCAGTCAGAAGACACAGGGATGCAAACAGCATCAGCTACGAGTCGTGAATTGAGGCCTGCCGGGTCCAACTCAAATGGGAAGCTACCTGAGGATGTAGGCATAATTCCTGATCTCTCCCTACTTTCTCTGAAAAAAAAAAACCTGGGAATCAATCTCGGCCTCCCTGAGATCCCTTCACGGGTTTCCAGTAAAATACAGAATTACATTTAAAACACTTTGTCTGACACAGTAAGTGTGTTCAAGGAAGTGCCCCCCAATATCAATGTGAAAACTTAAAATCTTACAACCCCGATCGCAATCTCCGCTCCATCAACCAAAAACTACTCCAGATACCCAAGGCCAGATACAAGTCCAAAGGAGAACGAAGATTTGCAGTCCAAGGACCTAGACTGTGGAACGCGCTACCAACCAGCATTCGAACGAAAGTGAATCACCAGGCCTTCAGAAAAAAACTCAAAACCCATCTATTCTGAGGCCTTGTACACACGAGGGGATATCCGATGAAAACGGTCCGCCGGACCGTTTCCATCGGATGTGTCCACTGGCGGATTTTATCTGATGGCTGTACACACCATCAGATCAAAATCCCAGCGGAAAACATTTGCGGTAACGTGTCTGCACCGTCGCCGCGATGATGACGCGGCGACGTGCGCGACCCTGGAAGGTAAATACTTCCACGCATGCGTCGAATCACTTCGACGCATGCGAGAAATGGGGATCGGACGGCCTTATCCGGTGAGTCTGTACAGACGACCGGATAAGTCCGAAGGACAGGTTTCCAGCAGATAGATTTCTTAGCATGCTAAGAAATTTGTATCCGCTGGAAAACCGTTGGCTGGACAAATGTCCGCTGGAAAATGTCCGCTAGGCCCTACACACGACCGGATCTATCTGCTGGAACTGATCCGCGGATAAATCCCAGCGGACAGATCCGGTCGTGTGTACGGGGCCTTAAGGCTAAATACAGTAGGGAATGGATACCAAGCGCCCTGAGGCGATTCAGTTCGCATGTGTTGCGCTATATATGTTTTTCACTCACTCACTCTCTGAACCTTTTCCTATCACTGCCACTGTCCCTGTCAGACGGAGAACCTGTCCGCACGCATAAAGCGCACCAAACCCAGGAGTCAGAGTCTTAAATAGACTCTGCTGGACCTAAGATGGTCACCAGGGTCACATGGGGCATGTGCATCCAACCGGAGAACATAGACTGCACCTGCCTACAAATGTACAACCTCTTTACCTCCTGCTTTAACCCCCTGAACCGCACCGCAACCCCATGTATGCACCCCAGTTGTGGGGTGCTTGCAAAGTGACCCCATTCACTTTAATGGGTCGTGTTCAGCGGGCATTATGCCCACCCAAAGTGACAGGGTGGATAATTCAGGCGCCACAATAGTGTATGTTAGTTATATGTTATATAGTTAGTACTGTCAATCCAACTATCCACACCCTAATTTCCACATAGTGTATTAAAATCTGACCAATCCCTTCTTGCCTCTTCCTTGTGGTCCATCACTATGATGGGCAGCACTAAGGACCGTAAAGCAAGTCGGGAGAGGCAGTGGGCCCAGGCAATCGGTGCCTTCGGTCAGGGGTCAAGTCCTGGGGAAAAAAGTGTGGGAACTCCCACCCAAGATCCACTCCCCCACCAAAAAAAAAAAAATTGATACGCTCATATGCATAATTACTTTTTTTTTCGATCCACTGTACCTTAGTAATCCTGTTACTGGCCGCTTCCTGTATATGGATTCATGAGGTAGTGTGCGGGTATTCCGTCACTTCCTTGATGCCACAATGTCTCCTGGGAGCTTTTGTCATTGTTCCCAGGAGACATTGCGGAGGTCTGCCGCAAGTTATCGCGGGAAGCAAGTTCTATCTAAATCCCGCGATAACTCGCGGCAGACCTCTGCAATGTCTCCTGGGAACGATGACAAAAGCTCCCAGGAGACATTGCGGCGTCGAGGAAGTGACGGAATACCCGCACACTACCCGATGAATCCATATACAGGAAGCGGCCAGTAACACAAAGGATTACTAAGGTTCGCCTGCCCCTGACAGTGACTCGGGCTGGGCATCGCCGCTTAGTAAAGGATTGGCTCGGGCGGCTCGGCTGCTCTCGGCTGCTCTAGTCCTGCAAAGGGAACTGCGTTCCTGCTGTGAAAAAAGTGCAGGAACTCCGTTCCCACGCGTTCCCGCAGGACTTGAGCCCTGCCTTCGTTGTACTGTCGTGGCCTGCTCAGAAACTACAGGACCTTAGGCTGGGTTCACAATATTGGGTATCTTGCATCCAATTTGCAATGGCAGGAGATTTTGACTGGCTCTCTATGAAGACAGTTCACATATCTCTGGTGTGGCTTCCGGAGCGGATTTGTACAGGAGGCCCTGTGTGTCTTTTGGTCCGTTTCAGGTCTGAATTCGGACAAAAATTTGGGCTGAAATTGGACCTGAAACAGTGAACGGGGATGCATCGGACCCCTGCATGCAAAGTGTGAACCCAACCTCATGTAACCGACACATTTATGTTAAAAGCTTTTCATGAGCAATGATAACCTGCATCCGAAAAGTTACATTGTTTATGTTAGGAAGCAATATGGCGACCAATGCAGGGAAACACTAGAAAAAAAAAAAGAAAAAACTCTAGAGAAATTACCATGTGATTTAATAAAAGAGTTTTCCTTGTTTGGTTACAAAATTGCTCCCTTTGGAATGAACTGAAGCTTGATTCAACCTTCCAATGTCAGTTATCATTTTTAAAACAGCTTGACCTGGAAGCAAGCCGCTAAAATTGTGGTGACTGTTAATGACAGTTTTATTGGACTCTATGCTTATAGTTCACATTTCGAGGTCTGTATGTAATTGATCTTTCTACCCTACATGAGAAACACTGCAATAAGTTGGATGCAGCTCCACATTATAGATATGGAGAAATAATAATGATGTCACCTTGAGACTCAAAGATCGAGCAACAGCAATCCTCGTCTTCCTCAATTCTCCCAACTGCAATGACCTCTACTCTCCACTACTAAATCTTAACAGTCTCAGCATTATTTCTGAATTATTCATGATAGCCCTTTCCTTCGGTACAAAATCCAGGAAAATGAAATGCATCTTGTCCCTGTCACCTTTACAGATATTTTTTGGTAGAATATACAACATTATTTGGCATTTCAAAAAATTGAACTGCGCTGAAGGTGAAACCCGCACATGCTGTAAAGGAAAAGAAGAATGCAAATGCCGGGGAAGGCATGTTGAAATATTCAATTTTATGTGCATTGCTTACTAGAGATAATTACAGGTTTGCTATGCATTATTCCGGTGCACCACCCAGAGATGCAAAGTGGTGTAGGAAAAGACCTTACTTCTTTGGTACTGTCAGCAATAGAATAATTTCCATTCTACTCTCTCCACTCTATTCTCTCAACTCTATTTTAAAGATGTCTGCATACAAAGGATTAATTACACCCAATTCAGATGGTACAGTTGAATCCATGTCGGTTTGCCCTTCCTAAACGTGTCAAATATGCCCTTGCTGAGCCATAGGCCGGCCATACATTATAAAAAACTGTACAATGTTCCTTTAGATTCATCAAAACCATATAATGTGGGGTCAAACCTAAACACTTCCATTTGTTGTGCAATCAGACAGGCCTTGCAATACATACAGTGGAACCTCGGATTACAAGCATAATCTGTTCCAGGAGAATGCTTGTAATCCAAAGTACTTGTATATCAAAGCGAGTTTCCCCATTGAAGTCAATGGAAACGCAAATAATTTGTTCCGCACTGACTTCAAAGGCATGCAATACCGACCAGAGGCGGGGGGTGCCGGAGAGACTCAGAAACGGCCGGAAAGGCTGACCTCGGCAAACCTCAAAAAGACTCCATTCCAGAGCCTTTCCAAGGTTTGCCAAGGTCAGCCGAACTGTCCTCGGACCCAGCCGCACTGTCCTCGGACCTTTCCATGCATTTCCGAGCGGCTCCGGCTCCCCCATCTCAGGTCAAACACATTACTGCACACCACTTTGGCCTGAATCCTGCTCCTTTTGTGAGACAACACTCGCAAAGCGAGTTAAGATTTTAGAAAGCACAGTGCAACGCTCATTAACCACATTACTCGCAATCCGAGGTTCCACTGTAGTTGATGATAAGTCTCAGGCCCCGTACACACGTCCGAGAAACTCGACGGGCAAAACACATCGTTTTGCTCGTCAAGTTCCTTGTAAAGCCGCCGAGGATCTCAGCGAGCCAAGTTTCCTCATTGACTAACGAGGAAATAGAGAACATGTTCTGTATTTGGCCCGACAAGATCCTTGTCGGTTTCCTCGGCCAAAAGTGTACACACGACCGGGTTTCTCGGCAGAATACGGCTCCGATCGAGTTTCTGGCTGAATTCTGCCGAGAAACTCGGTCGTGTGTACGGGGCCTAAGGCCTGATTCACACCTATGTATTTTTAGTGCTTTTTGCATTTTGCAGATTTGCACTACAGAGCGTATCCTATAGGAAACCATGTTAAATACTGACTATAGTACAAATCTGCAAAATGCATAAGTGTGAATCCAGTCTAAAGGAGTTGTGTGAATCACAAGACTGGATGGAAGGAATGCAAATCTTTTGCAAAGGTAAAATAGTTCATGTTAATGTATTTAACCACTTCAGCCTCGGAAGAATTGGCTGCTCAATGACCAGGCCATTTTTTGCGATTTGGCACTGTGCCGCTTTAACTGACAATTGCGTTGTCGTGCGACACTGTACCCAAACAAAATTTACGTCCTTTTTTCCCCAGAAATAGAGCTTTCTTTTGGTGGTATTTGATCATCTCTGCAATTTTTATTTGTTGTGCTATAAACACAAAAAGAGCAAAGATTTGTAAAAAAAAAAAAAAACACAATATTTTGTACTTTTTGCTATAATAAATATCACCAATTTTTTTCTCAGTTTAGGTCGATATGTATTCTTCTACATATTTTTGGTAATAAAAATTGCAATAAGTGTATATTGATTGGTTTTCACAAAAGTTATAGCGTCTACAAAATAGGGGACAGATTTATAGCATTTTTATTATTATTATTTTTTTTACTAGTAATCATGGAGATCTGCAAATTTTTATTGCGACATTATGGCGGACACATCGGACACTTTTGACACATGTTTGGGACCATTGGCATTTATGCAGTGATCAGTGCTATACAGATGCACTGATTACTGTAAAAATGTCACTGGCAGGGAAGGAGTAACCACTAGGGGGCGATCAAGGGGTTAATTGTGTTCCCTAATATGTGTTCTAACTGTAGAGGGAGGGGACTGACCTAGTTGAAATGACAGATCGTGATTCCTAGCTATTAGGAACTCACAATCTATCTTTCCTCACAGAACAAAACAGGGACGTATGTGTTTACACACACTGTTCTGCCTCTCATGCCCACGATCGCTCGCGATGACCACCAGTCACGAGCATCGGCACCCCCGCGATGCAGCAGGCCCACGTGCGCCTGCTATCCTGCTTAAAGGGACCGACGTACAGCTACGTTGGTTCGCGGGATCATGCCGACCTGCCGCCATATAATGACGGTGGCTGGTCGGCAAGTGGTTAATATGTGAATTTAAATGTTTATGTGAAGTTACAATTTAAAGAAGAACTCCAGCCAAAAATAACACTTAAAAAATGAAAAGCCCAATAAAGATAAATTAACAAAACCAACTTTTGCTACAATATTCACCTTCAATACAAAGATTTCCACTAATGTAATTTTTCTGCCAATAGATGACCTCAGTCTGACAACCAGCATTATTCAACCCACTCCCTCTCGGTTCAGATTGTCCTAGATCTGCCCTCAGCCTGTGACTGGACCATAGGGGGCACAGGGGCTCTGCCCCCTAATCTCTATGCGCCCAGCCCCCAATCTCTTGTTTGCCGCACCCCACAAAAAAATGGAGCACCAGCCGCCACTGGACTGGACAATCAAAGGAGAAGCGGCGGACAGATGAACTGATTGGCTCCTTGTACTGCTTCCCCTTCTCACACTCCAGTCCTACTGTACGGGGACAGAAAGAAGCTGATACAAGTCCAGGTTTAGGTACTTAGGGCCAGATTCACAGACAATTGCCCAGGCGCAGCGTATCAGAGATACGCTACGCCGCCGTATCTTACCTGGCGGAATTTCGAATCCAGGAAGATTTTGCGCCGTAAGTTACGGCGGCGTAGTGTATTTCTCGGGGCGTATTTCAAATTGGGCGAGTAGGGGACGTGATTAATTTAAATGAAGCGTGTCCCCGCGCCAATTGAAATGCGCATGCTCCGTTTTGAAATTTCCCGCCGTGCTTTGCGTGAAATGACGTCGCACCAACGTCATTTTTTGAACTTCGACGTACGTTACGTCCTTTACTATTCACGGACGACTTACGCAAAAAAAAAATTTAAATTAGACGCGGGAACGACGGCCATACTTTAACATGGCAAATCGATCTATACGCCACAAAACAGCAGCTTTAACTATATGCCGGGAAAAGCCGACTAGCGACGACGTAAGACAATGCGACGGCCGCGCGTACCTTCGTGGATCGCCGGAAAAAGCTAATTAGCATACCCAACGCGGAAAACTACGCAAACTCCACCCAGCGGGCGCCGAAGTATTGCACCTACGATCCGAAGGCGTACAAAGCCGTACGCCTGTCGGATCGAAGCCAGAAGCCGTCGTATCTTGGTTTGAGGATTCAAACTAAAAATACGACGTGGCAAATTTGAAAGTATGCCGGTGTATCGGTAGATACGCCGGCGTACTTCTTCTGTGAATCTGGCCCTTACACTGCAAGTATAAAATAAATAAATACGTTTATATCTGCTGATATTTTAGCATAAGGGAATTTTCTTTACCAATAGTAACCGAATTGCAGCTTCCAACACAGGTTCCAAAAAAAAAATAAGTATTCTGATTACCTGATGTGATGATATAGTGCTCCTTTCAGAACTCTCTGATGTGTGAGACTTTGAGCAGACCCTTCCATTGTAATGATATAAATGTATCAGAAAGCCATTGGTTATGGCTGCACTGGTTTTCAATGTCGTTTAAGACACCAATGAAATTAAATAAGTTTGATATATAAAAACATTTTAATGACGTCTGCATTATTCTCAGCCTCTCAATTATATTCTAGATCGGAATGTTTAGCCACTTGGAGTACAGAGGACAATTCCTGAAAGTCACCGTTAGACAGAAAGCTTGAACCGCCAAATCTTTAGGTACGGGCAGAAAAACTCAAGAACCTTTTTGTTATGCAACATTAAGTCACCATTCATCGGTGAAATACGCATTTTTTAGACAAAATGAATTAAAAAGCTCACACAGTGGTTAACAGCATTCTGGGTTTGTCAGCAAAAAAAAATAATAATCATTTCAATGTACCTTGAAAAGCGCAACCAGATTTTACAATACCGTTTTTTAGCTACACATCTATTTGATTGTTTCAAGTATAAATCCACTTTTCTGGTCATTTAAATAAAGGACAATGAAGTAAACAACTTTTTAAATGTTAGCAATCTTGTTTCCTGCCCAACAAAGGGCCAGATCCACGTACCCTGGCGCATGTTTCCGTCGGGCGTAGCGTATCTCTGTTACACTACGCCGCTGTAACTTTTTTTTTTTATCCTCAAAGAATGCGTGCCATAAGTTACGGCGGCTTAGTGTAACTTTGGCGGCGTAAGGGCGCGCAATTCAAATGGATGTGATGGGGGCGTGTTTTATGTTAATACGTCATGACCCGACATAAATGACGTTTTTTTTCAACTGCGCATGCGCCGTCCGTGGGGGTATCCCAGTGCGCATGCTCGAAATTAAACCGGAACAAGCCAATGTTT
The DNA here is from genome assembly GCF_905171775.1 of Rana temporaria. Classification (NCBI taxonomy): domain Eukaryota; kingdom Metazoa; phylum Chordata; class Amphibia; order Anura; family Ranidae; genus Rana; species Rana temporaria. Next base: position 23,333,796 of record NC_053496.1, on the reverse strand, counting down.
ACGACGGTGACGTCATTCTATGCAAAGCCCTATTCGCGAACGACTTACGCAAACGACGTAACATTTTAAAAATTCGACGCGGGAACGACGGCCATACATAACATAGGATACGCCTCATATAGCAGGGGTAACTATATGCCGGAAAAAGCCGAACGCAAACGACGTAAAAAAATGCGCCGGCCGGACGTACGTTCGTGGATCGCCGTATCTAGCTAATTTGCATACTCGACACGGAATTCGACGGAAACGCCACCTAGCGGCCAGCGTAAATATGCATCTACGATCCGACGGCGTACTAAGACGTACGCCTGTCGGATCGATCCCTCATTCAGTCGTATCTTGTTTTGTGGATACAAAACAAAGATACGACGCGGGAACTTTGAAATTACGCGGCGTATCAATAGATACGCCGGCGTAATTTGTTTGTGGATCTGGCCCAAAGTGTTTAAAGCATTTCTAAAAGCCAAAACTTTATTTTTTTATCTTGAATAGCGTAGGGAAGGTTTAAAATCCCTGTTGTTTGCCATCTGCGTCCCATTGGGAAGGATTTCCTATAAGGCTGGGTTCACACAATTGCGAATTGAATGGGGACCTCCCCCCCCATCCAATTCGCATGTCAGGAGATTGTGACCGGCTCTCTATGGAGCTGGTTCACACATATCCAGAGCCCCGTGCGTCTTCTGGTCCGTTTTCAGGTCCGAATTCAGCCAAAAATGTAATCAGACCTGAAATGGTGAACACAGCAAGAGAAAACCCTCTAAGGGTGGTACTATATAGGGACTGAACAGACGTCAATTAGATAAAAAATATCATTTATTAATACAAAGGAATAAAATATTGTAGGGCATACAGAACATTGAGCAAAATAAATTGATCATAAAAGTAATGACACCTTTAGGTGTCATTACTTTTATGATCAATTTGTACCTACATTTATTTTGCTCAATGTTCTGTATGTCCTACAAGATTTTATTCCTTTGTATTAATAAATGATATTTCTAATTGACGTCTGTTCAGTGCCTATATAGTCCCACCCTTATGCCTTGTACACACAATCGGTTTTCCCGGCGGTAAAAAGTCCGCCAGGAAAACCGCGGGGAAAACCGAGAACCTGCTCAGTAGCTTTTTCCCCCTACACACGGACGGTTTTCCTGGCAGGTAAACTGCCATGAGAGCTTTGGACGGGAAACCCGGCCATGTGTATGCTCCACCGCAGGCTTTCCCCATAGAAAAACTGCCAGGAAAACAGGAAAATTCTTCTCTGCCGGGATTCCCGGCGGTTTTCCTGTGAGGAAAACTGTGATGGAGCATACACACGGCCGGACAAAAGCTGTCATGGCAGTTTTCCCGACAGGAAAACCAGTCGTGTGTACGAGGCATTAGAGGGTTTTCTCTTCTTGTATAATATTAGGGGAGATGTCACTCAACTATAGTCAGAGTTATCTTCTACATGAAATGGTGAACAGGGATGCATCGGACCCCTGCTGTGAGCCGCTCCATGCTACGGTGTGAACCCAGCCTTAGCAGGGGTCAAGTGCGTCCCTGTTCACTGTTTCAGGTCCAATTTCAGTCTGAATTTTTGGCTGAATTTGGACCTATTGCATCCAATTCGCAATAGTGTGAACCCAGTCTTAAGATCTTGTCCTGTAGACAGCAGGAGATGAGTGGAAATTTCTCCAAAGTGAGTGAAACCCTCTCATATATAATCATCACGCAGGAACAAATGCCCCAGTTGGAAGATATTCCCTCTATCCCTGTTGAATGAATGAATGAATGAATGAAAACTTATATAGCACAGCACATGCGAATTTAATCGCCTCTGGGCGCCTGTTGTTCCTGTCTCCTTTGGTATCAAAAGAGATGAGTCTTGATCTTTCTCCTGAATGCTAAGTGATTCTCCTCCAACCGAATGCTGGTTGGTAAAGCGTTCCATAGTCTAGGCCCTTGGACCACGAATCTCCTTTCTCCTTTGGACTTGTATCTGTTCTGATGACAACCTAAAATTTTGGATTTTTTACCTTTGGTAGTCAGTGGAAAAGTGCCCATCATGCTATCAAGGTCACTGATATGTTTACTGACCACTAATGTAAATGGTTCCGCTTTACAATGGCGGTCAGAATTATAGTTGCCCCTTACATCAGTGATCATTAGGATAGGTGCCCCCTACAATGGTGGTCAGTGGAATATGTGCCCCCTTCCATTAAAAATGAGAGTAAAAGTATTCCTTCACATTAGTGGTCAGTAGAATTGGTGCCCCCCCTACATCAGTGGAATAGGGGCCCCCTTACAAAGGAGATCAATAGTGTAGTTGCCTTCTTACATTGGCGATCTGTAGGATGTGCCTTACATCAGTGGTCAATAGGATAAGTGCAACCTACATTAGTGGTCAGTAGGATATGTGCCCCCTTACACTGGAAATCAGTTTCCTCCTTTCATTGGTGGTCAGCAGGATAGGTGCCCCCTTAAATTGGTGGTCAGTAGGAAAGGTAAACCTTATGAGTAGAATAGGTACCCCTCACACACACACACACACACACACATTGGTGGTCAGTAGAATATGTGCCCTCTTACAATGGTGATCTCTAGGATAGGTGCCCTCATACATTGGCAATCTGTAGGATAAGTGTGCACTTACATTGATCATCAGAAGGATAGGTGTCCACTGTCCATTGGTGGTCAAAGGTAGAGGTGGCCATTTATATTGATGGAGTATGGAAAGAGTGCCTTATGCTTTGATCACAAATTAATTACACAGAACCCTGGTTGAGAAAAGCTACTCTAAATGGGTACAATGCTTGCTTTTATCAACAATGTACACCAGCAGTAACTGAGATCCTCATGCCCAGTAATAGTGTACATAAAAAAGCCCATAAGAAGTGTCTCACCTTTGTATCTCTTTTTCGTTTTGTTTACTTGTATGTTGTAATCGCTGAGCTATTTTTGTATGGAAATTATTTAAATACATTTTTTCATACCTGAGCTCATACTCTAGTTCCCTGTGCTGGCCTAATGACTAACCCATCTGAACATGAGTCCTCCTACAGATTTTTAGAAGAAGAAAGTTAAGTCAGACCAAGTCTGTTACTGAATGCTCAGTGATTCTTGAGTCCAACTCTGGTGCCTATATTTAAAAACCCTGCAAAAGTCCTGTTATGGAAAAATATAGCCAAGACTATGAAAATGGAGGTTGTTAGTACTAAGTCTATCAGACTGCATATCTATTACTGGTGACATAAATTAGATAGGGCTGTTACTGATCAAAAATTACTGGATCTCCGACGAAACTTCCTGAAGGCCCAGAAGCCGGCAGGGAGGTAAGTACCAATCAAAAGAATTTTAATCGATCAAAAAGATTTTGATCGATCAAAAAAATTAAAGATTAATCGATTAATTAAAAGTTAATTTGCACAGCCCTAAAATTAGACTTTAAATTAAAGGTCTCCATATTAACACTGTTGTGGGTCTTTGAGGAACAGAGTGGAGTGCCACTGCCTTAGACCAGTAAGGATATTTGAGCATCCACTGTACCTAATAAGTAATTCTGTTTGTACTGTTAGAGATACTGTATGAAATATAGAATTCCAAACATCCCCAGGTCCCAATACCATATATTTTACATGCACAAGGTAACAGTATATGCATGCTATGAATGGAATTCACTATGCACTGACGTTATAAAAATGATACCTTTGCCAGAAGAGCAAGGCTATGTTTGATGAGACACTGTAGCTAAACCATTCATTACAATGAAAAACTTTCCAAATGTTATATGGGCATTTATTATTCTCAGCATTTTATTTACCTGTAAAAAAAATACCCCTGTGCAGAAATCTAAAAGCCCTGAGATTGCTGCAGGGTGCTGCCATTTTGGATGTGATGTCAACAGCCCCAGCAGACTCACAGGTGACACACAGGTGAGCAGCCTTCCTCAACTTATATAATGTGTAGGAACCCTTGAAAAAAGAGTGCTGGTCTCAGGGAACTCCTGCTAATAATTACTATATTTGCAGCTCATCATGGAAAGCTACATATCTACTGGAGAGGTATTATAGACATAAAGGGCCAGATCCACATAGAAATAGATCGGCGCAGCGTATCAGAGAAACGCTACGCCGCCATACCTTACCTGGCGTAATTTCGAATCCTTAAAAATTTTGCGCCGTAAGTTACGGCGGCGTAGTGTATTTCTGGCGGCGGAATTCAAATTGGCGATTAGGGGGCGTGTTTCATTTAAATGAAGTGCGTCCCCGCGCCGAATGAACTGCGCATGCTCCGTTTCTAAATTTCCCACCGTGCATTACGCTAAATGACGTCGCAACGACGTAATTTTTTTTAACTTAGATGTGAATTACGTCCATCCCGATTCACGGATGACTTACGCAAAAAAAAAATTTCAAATTTTGACGCGGGAAAGACGGCCATACTTAACATGGCAAGTCTAACTAGACGCCGCAAAATACCAAGCTTTAACTATACGCCAGAAAAAGCCATCTAGAGACGCCGTAAAAAATGCGCCGGCCGCTCGTACGTTCGTGGATCGTCGGAAATAGCTAATTTGCATACCCGACGCAGAAAACGACGTGAATGCCACCCAGCGGACGCCGAAGTATTGCATCTTAGATCCGAAGGCGTACGAGGACGTACACCTGTCGGATCTAACCCAGATGTCGTCGTATCTTGGTTTGAGGATTCAAACTAAAGATACGACGCAGGTAATTTGAAAGTACGCCGGCGTATCAGTAGATACGCCGGTGTACTCTGTCTGTGGATCTGCCCCAATTAATATAATCTACCAGGCTTACCTACCTGAAGTCCCCAAACAATGTGTATTGGGAATTCTATGTAATCTTCCTGTAGAGGACATTACCAAAAAGGCTATAACTAAAGCCCTTTTTCTGAGGCACTGGATTTTCACTATATTTGCAGCTCACGGGACATTAGTGTGACAATCAGAGGGAAGAATGCTCTTACATTTGGAGTCAATGGGAAACATCCCTTAGTTCTTAGTGTAGAGGCGCCAGGGGACCACCTAGGTAAGTATGATGGGGGAAAACCCCCAAGCCCATACTTCTCTTTTCAGAAACCCCCAGCAACACGTGGAGGAACCTTGGTTGAGAAAAGCTGTTCTGTAGTTCTGCCCTTTGTTCCTTCCCAGCAGCTAAATAAAAAGATTATGTAGGAAGGAGAAGGTGGGGCAGTGGAGCCTGGCCAGCACAGAGAGTAATTAGGCATTCCCAGAAGAGGGGAGGACTATGGAGCACAAGAAGGGGTCTAGGGAATTGACTCTCTTGGAAAAATCAATCAAGTTCAAAGGCACATTGCAAGTGAATAAGCAATAGTGATTATGGAAAGTAAAAAATGCTGCAATTTTACCTGCACAAGTGGATGACAGGGTCTCTTTAAAGATATATGAAGAGGCAGACACTTATATGGAGGCAAAGATTGTGGGGGAGATAAAGGGGGGTGATACACATTGGGAGCCAGTCTAAAGCTGGGTACACACTAACAGTTTTTTTTTTTCATTCAAACCCAATGGGTTGCACAAAAAAATAAATTAACAGCTCTGGTCGGAGACACTGTACTAACAATGCCAGGTTAGTGCAGCGATCTCCCCCGCTGAGCTGTTGTGTTCCGCCAGAACACTCCGACCAGCGCTCTCTGGCATTGGCTGAGAGCGTGATCAGTCGTCTGCTGGTTTTCCGGCATGTACATCCAATAGAAGCCGGCCGAAACGACCAGCTTCTGTCGGACAGACCTACATACTGTACACACGGGCAGAATGTTGGCTGTTTTTTTGTAACCAGTAAATGTCTCCCGACATTCTGCCCATGTGTACGGGGCTTTAATAGTGCTCTGGTTACCTACACTGTGGACATGCGAGAGCAGGGTTTTTGCTGCTGGAAGGTAGGTGATCAAAGTGAAATGATGACAGGGCTGGCTGTAACAAGTAAAGCTCTGGATTTAACCTTAAAATACCCTTATACCTTGCAGAATATTAGGCTCCTAGACATTGCTAAAATATACATTTCTAGACTTTAGAATTAGAATTAATTAAGGAGAAAAAAGGTCTTCTTAAATTATATTAATTTTGAAATGAATTACTCTGTTTTACAATAACCTCTTTACGTAAATTCACATTCAGTCTGTCTAATTGGTTCTTTCAATTATTTTGCAAGGATGCATGCTTATATAATGTTCAATTAAATGATCAAATACATTTGACTTTCATCTCAACACATTCCTTATGTTTGCCATTTGACTTCTTATTTTTCCTTTTTTGCTATATACCGTGCCACTCACCCTGCCAAGTTATAGTTTCCTGTTACAATATTTCATTTTTATGTTCCCGATAAGGTTTTCTTACATATCTTTTTTGCTTTTACTTCTAATAAAGTTGTCAGGGCAAAAAGATTTGTAAGAAAAAAAAGAATGACCTTTTCATACTAAAATCAAAATATATGTAACGCGGAGTACACTGAATAAAACTCAAATGCGGGGAACAATAGTGTAGCTTGCAATTGCAACTCCCCAGAACAGGTCTGAGTGTATATGAACCACACGGACAGGCACATAAAAAGAAAAATTCAATTTGAGGAAGCTGGATTCCAAATAGTGTCGTAGATCAGAAGTTTCCCACCTCTGGTCAATGGGCCACAGATGATCCACCAAGGATTGTTTGACGGGAAAGAGAATAATCAAATAATAATGTTTTCCTCAAAGTTTGAAAGGCAAAACAAACCAACAAAAAAAAGTCCTTCATGCAGCAGTGAAAGGAATTCACCAATGAGATCTCAAAAAAGGCGAAAAGCTTGACTCATCTTTTAGGGAAGTGTGAAAAAAAAGAAAAAAGTAGAGTTTGAAGGATTGCTATTAAGAACAAGTTGATCCTTTATAGGTAGATTCAGAAAGAGTTAGGCCGGCTTATCAATAGATAAGCCGACCTAACTAAGAATCTACGCCGACCTATGTTTAAGCGTATGCTCAAACAGAGATACGCTTAAACATATCTAAGATACGACGGCTTGCGCCGTCCTATCTTAGATTGCAATATTTCGGATGGCCGCTAGGTGGCGCTTCCATTGCGGTCGGCGTAGAATATGTAAATGAGTTGATACGCCGATTCACGAACGTACACCCGGCCGCCGCAGTAGATTTACGCCGTTTCCGTAAGTCATTATCAGGCCTAAAGTTATTCCATCTATTAGGTGGAATAGCAATGTTAAAGTATGGCCGCCGTTCCCGCCTCGAGATTCAAAATTTTTACGTCGTTTGCGTAAGTCGTCCGCGAATAACGATCTACGTTGTTTACGTCCACGTCGAAATCAATAGGCCCGTGCGGTGTACTTAGCCGCAATGCACACTGGGAAATGTAGGCGCCCGGCGCATGCGCAGCAAAAAAAAAAACGTCAAAAACGTAAGGTCAAGCCTTATTAACATTAAACACGCCCCCCTTCCACACATTTGAATTCGGCGCCCTTACGCCCGCCCGCTTTAGGCTACGCCGTCGTAACTTAGCAGGCAAGTACATTGTGAATCATGTACTTGCCTAGCTAACTTACGGCGGCGTAGCCTAAACACGCTAAGCTACGCCGCCGCAAGTTTAGGCTCTTGTACCTGAATCTACCTATTAGATTCTTTTGATTACAAGGCCCAGAAGAAACTAAAGAGCTTTCCTTTTTCCAATTACTAATCATAAATCATGGTGAAAGGCATAGAGAATGTCTGTAACTGTGAAGCCTCGTACACACGACCGGTTTTCCCGGCAGGAAAACTGCCATGAGAGCTTTTGGCCAGGAATCCCGGGCGTGTGTATGCTCCATCGCAGAGAACATGTTTTCTTTTTTCCTGCCGGCGGGCTTTTTCCCATTCGGGAAAACCGCTCGTGTGTATGCTTTTCCGAGGAGGAAAAAAAACACGCATGCTCAGATCCAAGTATGAGCGCTCGTTCTGGTAAAACTATCGCTCGTAATGGAAATAGCACATTTGTCACGCTGTAATGGACTGAAAAGCATGAGGCTGAAAAGCGCGAATCGTCTCTCACCAAACTTTTACTAACACCAGGATCAGCAAAAGCAGCCCAAAGGGTGGCGCCCTTTGAATGGAACTTCACCATCACCGCTATCTTCCCCTGCTCGGCGGCAGCTTCCCCTGCTCGGCGGCCCCCCATTCTTCTGCTGTTCTCCTGTGGCTTCTTATTCTCCGGGTCATCGCAGCAGCTTAAGTTTCCTTCCTCCTCCTCGGCGGCCAATCAGGAGTCTTTTCTTTTTGGCCAATCGCAAAACGGGTCTCACACATTGAGGATCGGTGTTTCAACAGCGAATATTGATTCGCTGTTGTAAAAAACCTGGGTGGGATCAGAGCGCATCCTCTGTGTCCCGAACCAAACCGATTTTAAAGCCTATTAGAGCCTCTGGCTCTAATCAGGTGCTTAAGAAAAAACAACATCACTGTAATTAATGCACCCGATGCCCTAAAATGGGCTGGACGCATGAATAGGGGGTTGTCACAGTGGTCGTGGATAGATTTGTGCTATGCATGAATCTATCCATTACCGTATAGGGGGGGGGAATGGGGAGAGGGGGTAGCGCATGGGCGCCCCTAATGGATGGGCCTCCACTGCTCCAATTTATGACTATCACCTGAAGCATGTCCAAAGTTTGCAACAACTCCTTTAGCAAGTTCATATCTCTGACAGTCTCCTGCAGTGTATCATGTCTGCAGTCTGTGACCATATCTTATATCATGTCCGCAGTCTCTGACCATCGTTTGTATCATGTTTGCGGTCTCTGATCATCTCTTAAATCAAGTCTACAGTCTCTGAACATGTCTGGTATCATTTCTACAGTCTTTGAACATGTGTTGTGTTATGGCAGCAGTCCCTGGCCATCTCTTGTATCATGTTTACAGTCTCTGGCCACCTCCTTAATCAAGTCTACAGTCTCTCAACATGTCTGGTATCATTTCTACAGTCTCTGACCATGTGTTGTGTCATGGCAGCAGTCTCTGACCATCTCTTGTATCATGTTTGCAGTCTCTGATCATCTCCTAAATTAAGTCTGCAGCCTCCGAACATATCTTGTATAATTTCTAAAGTCTCAGACCATGTGATGTATCATGTCTAAAGTCTTTGACCATCTTTTGTATCATGTCTGCAGTTTCTGAACACCTGCTGTACCATGTCCACAGTCTTTGACCATCGTTTGTACTTTATCTGTAGTCTCTGACCATCTCCTGTATCATATCCGCAGTCTCTGACCATTTCATGTATCCTGTCTGCAGTCTTTGGCCACCTCTGGTACCATGCCCATAGTCTTTGACCCTATCCTGTTGTGTGTCAACCACTGGATAAGGTAGATAGATAGATAGATAGATAGATAGATAGATAGATAGATAGATAGATAGATAGATAGATAGATAGATAGATAGATAGATAGATAGATTTGCTGTGTGAGTCCACATTCACATGCTTGCTTTATTGCTAATGTAAAATACGCTGTCACACTCAGAAATAGAATAGTTGAAAGTTACTAGCACAAGTCATGCTGTGGCTGCACAATTTAGATTCTTTTTTTCTCCGTATCCCTGGGCTACTGATATAAAAGGAGACACCCTTCCCTGCATGCTGAATGCTGCAACCTAGTTCAAACAGCACTTGTGGTTCTCTGTTAGATTAGTGAAATAGAAGCTGAATCAGGGTCTCTGGGGAGCCAAAACACAGCTTTTGTAACAAACTATAGAGTAGAAAGACATTTTTACTGCCTGGGATAGAGATACTTTAAGAACAGTTTTAGTCTATTGTTGGGGAGGAAAAAAAAATACTCTGTGAATTATTAACTCAACCACCATCACTTATGTATATTAAAATGAGATAACTTCATATTGAGTCTATAAATATTCAGCTTTTACAAATGCGAACATTCCAGTCTCTTGGGGTAGGGTACATTTTTACGTATATAACACTATTGTCGTTCAGCAAGATAGACAACTAAAGCTAAGCCAATCAAAGGCATCAGCTTCCAAAAAAAAGGACATTATATTTTTTGGGTGATGGATGCAGAGCAAATACAAGCATCGGGGTATCCACAGCACCTATAGATGAACTCCTTTTTAAGCCTTATTTTGTGGAACATAAATGGAAGCATAATACTACAAGATTCCTGTTGGGTCGTACAATACACTGAGTGACACCAAAACATAGAGTGTTTTTTCCACCCCTGATCCATGATGCATAAGTGCATATACTTTGTAAGTTACCAAAAAGGTACTCATATTATTTAAAATTAGCAATACGCCCGGCGTGATTTACTCGGCATATTGGATGCCCACTCCCTCATAGCCAGAGACAGGTGCCATAACCGGCACTATACCCTAGCCAATAAATGTGGGATGTGGGCAACACCTAGCGAGAGTCCTTCACCCTCGCCCTCCCCCCCCACCGACCCATACAGCGTATCTGTACCTCCAATCAACAAAAGATTAGTAATACCTGGGGGAAGTCGGATGCCTTCCAACGGTATTATTCTCAACTATATAACCTACCTCCGCGAACTGGACAATCCTCCTCAACCACCTTACACCCTCCCAACATGCAGGATTATATAGCTGAGACGGCCCTTCCTCAGATTGACGCAAAGGAATCTGCTGACTTAGATGAACCCCTCACGGTGGCAGAATTCCTCTCCGCAATTAAGGGTTTGAAGTCCGGTAAATGTCCGGGCCCTGATGGGTTCTCTCCTAGATTCTATAAATTGTTTGCCCAGACCTTGGTCCCTTTGCTCCCTTTAGCGTTTAACTACATAGATTGATTCTCATCTTCCCTCTAGTGCCCTTTTATCCGCCAACATCTCAGTCATACCCAAATCAGGTAAGGACCCCTCCCAATGCAGTAGCTATCAGCCGATCTAGCTCCTTAACATTGATGTAAAACTTTTTGCAAAAGTTTTGTCCACCCGCTTCTCGCCCCTTTTACCTTCCATCATCCATTTAGACCAGGTGGGATTTGTCCCTGGGTGCGAAGCCAGGAACAATATTACTAAAACCATCCATCTTGTTTCACACATTCAACGACATAATCTTAAGGCATGCCTTCTCTCGTTTGACACGGAGAAGGCGTTTGATCGAGTCAATTGGCGGTTCTTGAGTCTCTCTCTTGGACAGATTGGCCTTTGCCCGCCTTTGTGTCCAAGGTTATGGCGCTATATTCCCGCCCCTCGGCCTCCATTCTGGTAATGGCTCCTCATCATCTCCGTTCCAAATAGCCAATGGTACCTGGCAGGGCTGCCCTCTATCGCCCCTACTTTTCATACTGGTGATAGAACACTTGGCTAGGGCCATTAGGCAGAATTCCTCCATTGTGGGGATTCAGACACCCTCCGCTATTCACAAACTCTCCCTTTACACAGATGACCTTCTGGTCTATATGCAGCAACCGCACACATCCCCACCCTCTTTAATGCATGAATTCCACAGATTTGGAGAGTTTAGCAACTTTAAGTTGAACGTGTCTAAGACAGAGGCCCTTGACATCTCCTTATCACCCTCTACCCCCGCCAGGGTTAAGACTAATTTCCCCTTCCAATGGGGAGCACAAGGCATATCCTACTTGGGGATAATGATCACCTCTAATTTGTCGGATTTATATGCCCTTAATTACCTACCTATGCTGGCCCGAATTAGGAAGGAATTAGACGCCTTGCGCTCCTCCTCGTTACCCTAGTTCGGCCGCATTAACTCCCTGAAAATGGACACTCTGCCTAAATTGTTGTATTTGTTTCAGACGGTTCCCATTTCTGTCCCTAAACACTTCTTTACTTCCTTGCACTCCATATCCATACGTTTTGTATGAAACCAGGGCCTATCTCGCATACGCTACACTTTGCTCACCTATCCTAAAACCCGAGGAGGGCTGGGTCTCCCGGATTTCGAATTATACCACATGGCGGCATTGTTATCCAGGGTCCTGGAATGGTTCCCTTCCCCCTTCCCTAAAGCATCCACCTCGGTGGAACAAGACCTGTCCCCCTATTACTTGCGGGCCCTACTCTGGGGCTATAGGCAGAAATTGCATTTACTTTCCTCGTCTTCACACTCGCTGCCTTACATCTCTGGTATAAAAAGGGTCTGCTATCTCTTATATCCACATACCCCTTGCCCCTTACTTCGTTGTTTAATCACCCTTCTCTGCCTCAGGGTATGGGGTCCAATATGGTAGGGACATATTCCCGATCAACCTGGCCGCGAGTTCCTTTGTGAATCCCTCTCTTGGTATCCCTGTTATACCAGGCGCCTGAGGTAATTGGCTCACGGCACTTCGTATATCCTCTTTTTGCTCTGACTTGTTCTCTTCTTCCTAATTTCATAGACCGCTAACAGGATCTGAACAGCTGTGCTCTCTTTTAGAAATGCCTAGGCATCTACTCTCCTCTATGTACTCGCTACAACATGCACTGCTACACGATCAACCCCCCCCCCCCCTTACACCAGGAGGTGGTCCACAGACCTGGGCAGGGATCTCTCTTTAGTGGATTGGCAAAAAGCATTCCACTTTACACATAAATCTTCTATCTCCTGCTATTCTCAGGAAAACAAATTTTAACTCCTCTCTAGATGGTACAGGGACCCTCAAACTCTTCATAAAATGTTCCCATCCGTGTCTCCTTTATGCTGGAGATGTGGCTCGGCGGAGGGAAGCTACTTACATGTTTGGTGGGACTGCGCTGCAGTTCAGCCCCTTTGGTCGCAGGTTTTTTCCATATATAATAGCCTTTATGATCCATGGTCAATGATATCATGCGCATGGAGGAGATGATCGCCTTAGACAATGATACCTTCGATAAATTTAAGATCCTTTGGCTTCTCTGGATCGACAACTCTAGCTCTGATTCCCTGAAAGCGAGGTTGGAATCTCACAGCCAGCCCAGATTTGTCTCATGATTCCGCTACGTGGGATTGTTATATCAAGGTCTGTCATGTGACCACTGTGACAGCCAATTACAGCGGCCACATGATCATAAACCCTTCCCCACCTCCTGGCATCAGAAATCCCTTAAAGTGCCGAAGGCGCCGGTGTTAAGGGGTTAAGAAAGAAAATGATGCAAGGCTGGGTGTCAGTCCTTAGTCTGGCCTGATTGCATTTTTTTCATAGATCATGATTATTCTGTTTATTATTGCTTTGAGAAAAGATGTGAATTTTCTGTCTAGAATCAATAAGGATTTTGACGGGAGTTTCGTGAAATAATGTCAAAGGCTTGTGATAGTAATCCAACTATTTGAAAACAGAGTATAACTGATTGGGCTCTACCAAGGGATGCAACATATAGATTCCAGTTGAGAGTGCCTCTAAAGCAGTGAGGTGAGACTGATGGGAATCATGACAACATGAACTTTGGTTTTCAAGTAGCCAGAGGCTGGTGTATTGTGGAATAAAACATAGAATATAAAGTAAATATGAGAAGAAAAAGTGTGCTTGCAAAGTTCTCTTTCTTGGTTATGAAAGCTGCTGGATTTTTGTAAGCACGGACCTGAAGAGATACTTGTGCAAAAGACTTTTGATAAAGAAGATTCATGTTTAGTAGTGAATTTTTTTAAATGCATTAGTTTACACCTATTTAAAAAAAAATATGGACATATGCTAAAATGGGAATTTTCGATATCTGCATGAATTTCACTTAGAGACTTGAGATCAGAGAATATATTTGTGAAAGAGTCTATATTTATTAAAGTAGTTGTTAAATGAACAAAGCATATCCTTCTTTAGTGTGTATTTGCCTTGATCCTAAGCATCTAGTGTGATTTCTGTTACTTCTCTGATATCTGCATGAGTCACTTCAGACAGTCAACACCAGACAATCCTGGGAGATGGCCCTGACACCCCCCCCCCATCTCCAGCAAGCACACAACAGGTGATTGACAGTCTCTGCTCTTCCTTATTAGAATGTGTACAGGAGTTTGAGTCTATTCCCTCCACTCAGGTCTAAGATTACACTCAGCTCCCTGCTCTATGCTGTGCAGTGTGTGACATCAGATCCTGCTCCCTCGCTTTCTAGAGATGAGAAATGCTGTGTAAATCATGTACTTTTAAAAGGCTGTAGAGGAGAGAAGGCTGCAGATTAACAGGTATAACTTATGTAGGAGGATTTATTTGTTTCATATATTGTGTATCACACGCGGCTAGTCACTTCAGAGGGTATATGTAAGGTTTTTACAACCAAATTTGTTTTTGTTTTTTTCTCATAAAAATCAGTAAACAGAAATGCACAAGGACACAGAACATAAAATCACCTACAAACCCAAACATACAATGACAACAAGAGCAATTTCAATAGGAAATAAATAGTTTCCATGGGCTTGCTAACAAAGGTATACTAGTAATGAGTATACCAATGTGTGATTATCCGTGATGGCTGCTCCTTCATTTGTTCCAGCTCCTTGGTTTAGGTCTAGGGTTGTGGATCTCATTTCAGAGTACAAAAAATAAAAGAAATAGGATTACCAAGTTGAAGAGAGAAAATAAATAATAGCAAAGGCATTGTTTAGAAAAGGGGATCAGGGAGCGAGCATCCGAAAAGTGGGGTGTCCCGCCAGTGTAGCCTGACTTCTAGATGTAATGCAATGTTATAGATCTGTTTGTTAAGAGATAATTTGCTACAAACAAGTCTGGTTAGAATCAATGAAGTTGATCTAGGCATTCCATATTGTAAGAAAGTTTGAGCTGACATCATAATCTGTCTAGTGCAGGGGCGCCCAACCTTTTGAAGAGCGAGGGCCACTTATGCAACTTGGTAACCAGTCGCGGGCCACAATGAGCAGAGCGGACGGATGACAGGTCACGGCTACTCTATAGGCCCTCTGATCCGCCCAAATGGAAGGGGACAAATGTTGTTCGGATTGGAAGTAGGCGGGCGTAAACGGACATCTGTCGCTCTGTAGAGGTGAATTGAGGGTCCCATTTGGTCAGGCTGATCGTGTGAAAAGGGCTTAAGACTGCTTTCACACTGATGTGCTGCGGTTTACCCATACCGCGAGTGCAGCTGTGTCTATTATGGGGGTTAGCTGAACTTTGCTATAGACTCCGCCTGTGGCAAAAGCCGGCGCTGTAGAGGAAGCTTCAGCTTATTGGGCTCTGCTCCACGTCACAACACTGATGCTGTAGTATGGCAGGTCGGCAACCTGTGATCTTTGCTCGCCAACC
Organism: Rana temporaria; assembly: GCF_905171775.1. Classification (NCBI taxonomy): domain Eukaryota; kingdom Metazoa; phylum Chordata; class Amphibia; order Anura; family Ranidae; genus Rana; species Rana temporaria. The sequence continues at coordinate 23,318,606 of NC_053496.1, read as the reverse complement.
CACCCTTCCAGAGCAGGAGGTCGCGGGCCACATCAGAGGGCTCCGCAGGCCACATGTGGCCCCCGGGCCACTGGTTGGCCACTCCTGGTCTAGTGAAACTATTGTCAACAGGACAGAACGTGATGGACAAATCTCTATAACAGGAACCAGAGTATCAGTAAAAAACAGACCAGGTTCTAATTCTCCCTTATTTTATCCAAAAATTAAAAAATTAAAAGTGTTATGCCGTGTACACACGTTTGGATTTTCCGTCGGAAAAGCCTTGGATGGTTTTTCCGACGGAATTCCGCTCAAGCTTGGCTTGCATACACATGGTCACATAAAAGTTCTCTGAACTTTTGACCGTCAAGAAGGCGGTGACGTACAACACTACGACGAGCCGAGAAAATTACCTTCAATGCTTCCGAGTATGTGTCAAATTATTTCCGAGCATGCGTTGAATTGTTTCCAAGCATGCGTCGGAATTGCCACAGACGATTTTCCGATTGAAAATTTTAAATTGAAAACCAGCTCTCAATCTTTTGTTGGAGGAAATTCCGACAGCAAAAGTCCGATGGAGCATACAGAAGGTCGGACTTTCCATTTAAAAGCTCACATCGGACTTTTGCTGGCGGAAAATCCGATCGAGTTTACAGGGCATTAGGGTCATCTTAAAGTGTAAGTAAACCCCCCTATGGTTTTCAGCCAAGGAAGCTGCCATCTTTGTCTCTACAACTGACATGATGCTGCACATGTGATCAGTTATGACACCAACAATTGGATGGTTCGACAGTTTGGTTGAGAGCACAAACAATGGGAGTGTTACATTTATGGCACGGGCCAGAAATTAAACTGTTTTATGGATGGGTTTACTTCCGCTTTAACAGTGAGGCAGTAGGTTCTCTGGCACCTTCCACTCCTGTTCCTGTGATTCTGCTGCCCTTGTACACCCTGAACTGTGGCCAGATGCTCAGGAGGACCTCTCTACCTCCTTGACTTGTACCCAGAAATCTGATGTTGTGTGATCTGTTACACTCTAAGTACCATCCTGTACTTTCCCTCCTGCAATGTGCTACCTGTGTGGACCTGAGTTAAGGTCAAGCCACACAAGACCTTCCTGCTCTGCTTTTCCTCCTGAAATGTCCAATCTCTGTAGACCTGAGTTAAGGTCAAGCCACACAAGACCTTCCTGCTTTGCTTTTCCTCCTGAAATGTCTAATCTCTGTAGACCTGAGTTAAGGCCAAGCCACACAAGACCTTCCTGCTCTGCTTTTCCTCCTGCAATGTCCAATCTCTGTAGACCTGAGTTAAGGCCAAACCACACAAGACCTTCCTGCTGCGTTTCCCTTCAAGTGACGTGCTACTGATAATGGAGCGGAGTTGAGGCCAGGCCACACAAGACTACTCTTTCCCCAGAACCCTGTGATCTCCACTGGAGGCTTCCGCTATGCCCCCCACCCGTGATGTGCAGCATGTGTGCACTCCGAGATGTGGCCAGGTCCACAGGATGTGCCCCTCTGCCCCTCCAAACCTAAAAGCCCCCTATACCATCCTGTTGTTGTTTATTCTTTTTTGTGCCAGATTTCTGCCCTGTGACTCTGGACTCCTTGCTGTATTCTGTTGTTTTTGATGTTCCATAATCTGTGGCTGCTATCACAGTAACACTAGAATTTTCAATGCCGTTCAATACCACTGCTTTGTGCCCCTGGACTCCCTATTTGGATTTCTGGATTGCCAATTCAATTCTTTGCACAGGACTCTTAGAAGGGGTCTGTCCATCAAGGAATTGACAATGCACCGCATATTAAATTGCATGTAATTTGACCTGTGTTTTTTAAATTGTGAATGCATTATAATACTTTAATAAAGGATTTCTGTTTGCAATATTTTTGTTATTATATAATAATATAATGTAATATAATATAATAAAGCACGCCCATCTCTTTTTTATTGGTCTGTGCCTTTTACTGGCTAAGCAGCCCTAGTCAGGGACATGTCCTGACATGAACTTTTGTCTGTTATTCGGAAAAGAGCCTACGTTCAATTTTTACCCAGCCAGATTTTCAAGACGTATGTTCTCTAGGTGTAATCATCAGCAAGGTAAGGAAAATAGGTAACACAAAGCTTATTTAGTATTAAAACATTAAAAAGCTTTTTCATCAAACTTAACACTTAGATATCCAATTAACACAACATGCACCATAATCCCTAGACACCGGAGGAGGGAAAATCCCCCCCCCCCACCCACTGAAAGAATGGATAGATTACATAAACTTCATATCCACAGAATAGAAGTCTTAAAGGGGTTGTAAAGGTACAATTTTTTTTCCTAAATAGCTTCCTTTACCTTAGTGCAGTCCTCCTTCACTTATTGCATCCTTCCATTTTGTTTTAAAATGTCCTTATTTCTTCTGAGAAATCCTCACTTCCTGTTCTTCTGTCTGTAACTCCACACAGTAATGCAAGGCTTTCTCCCTGGTGTGGAGTGTCATGCTCGCCCCCTCCCTTGGACTACGGGAGAGTCAGAATGCTCTCTACGTTGCAGATAGAGAAATGAGCTGTGCGTTAGTGGGCGTTAGGGAGGGGGCAGGCACAACACTCCACACCAGGGAGAAAGCCTTGCATTACTGGGTGTAGTTACAGACAGAAGAACAGGAAGTGAGGATTTCTCAGAAGAAATAAGGACATTTAAAAGCAAAATGGAAGGATAAGGTAAGCGAAGGAGGACTGCACTAAGGTAAAGGAAGCTATTTAGGAAAAAAAAGTGTACCTTTACAACCCCTTTAAACATAAGCAAAAAAAGATATTACATGATATGTGTGTACAACATTCAGGTGGACTAATCATATAAGGCCTGGTTCACACTTATGCATTTTTTAGTGCATTTTCTGTTTTGCAGAAACACACTACAGTCCATTTAACATGGTTTCATATGGGTCACGTTCACATCTGTGCATTTTATGGAAAGAGCAATGGACTTTTTTCTGTTTTTTGGAAAACACACAAATAATAGTTCAAAGTATTCTCAGTATAAGTCATTTGTGACAGCTTAAAATCCAGAGCACAGTTCACTCTGTAGTAAACAGACAGGAAGAGAAGAAAAAAGATGTCAGATGCAGTTTGATGAGCCTGTATACTGCCTACCTCTTGTGAGTAACCCATTATGGGGGGCTTTATTAAACTGCATCTAACATACTACACTTAGGCTCCTTACTGAAGAAGCCACACACTTTTGACGTAATGCGCATAGGGGGAGGAGTCGCAGTGGTGACGTCATCCCACGAGCATCTCGTTGTTTTATGCATCCTGTTCCCGCACTAGTGTTTCCTTTATGAGTAATGTTTTACTGTTTTTATTAATGAAATAAACCTTTGGCATACAGAGAGCACTAGATTTGGTGTTTTTTTTTAATCCTATGTTTACCGGATCCATCTGAGGGAGGTCTAAGACTGGTTAATAGCCAGATTAAAGATCTATGGTTACACAGACGGAATGGCAGCTCCACTTCAGAGGGAATCTGCTTTATCGTACCTGCTGGTAAAACAGGGGTCAGACTTTGAGGTGAGCGGCTAGGATATTGAGGTGGAGGAGAGCGCCAGCACTTTATATTATCTTGCACTGATCGGTAAAGTCTTCACTTGGAATTTATTGAGGACACTTTTTGGACTTTAAAAATATTCATGTCTCGATTTAAATGTTTTGATCATTTTTTTATTCCCAGTGTTGTGCCATTCTAAGTAAGGGAATAGGGCATTATCAACACTGTGCAGGAGGTATATTGTCACACCCTATTTGAATAATTGATTGTACACATTGTATCTTGCTTATTTTTGCAGGTTTGATCACTTATTTATTTGATTATTAGCTATTCATTATATTGGTAGTGCGGCATTGTCTTGTTATTTATACTACAATTAGTGGTGTTTTTGTTTTCTCTTCCAATCACAGTAGTCACATGATTGGCTGATCTTTCTTGTTCCCCCTCTACCTTCCTCCTGGCGTAAATACCCTATTAAAGGGATGTCGGGGCTGGAAAGGGAGGGATTAAGCAGACTGTGTGGTGTTTTCAAACTGTTTGCCTAATTTACAATAAAAGACTGGAACTCTGGGTGTGGGATTTACTAAACATCTGGATATGGAAAGATACAGAATCTTATCTTGCACCACTTTCCCTTTTGGAGAGAGATGGCATGGCAAGAAGATGGCAAGAAGACATGCTAGTAGGTTAATTGCTGTGCAAATTGGCCCAGTATATGTGTGTACGACTGTGTGTCCCAAGCGTGTTGAGATCCTACGGGGTAAATGACCACACCAGCCAGGAAGACACTGGCTGCAAAGAGTGCCTAGAGGCGATTCAGTTCGCATGTGTAGCGCTATACACTTTTCTCAGAGAATAGGTGCAGGAACTCCCTCCTTCTGAGTCACCTCTTGTGTCCACCCCCTACCCACCTCTGAGCACCATTCTTTGGTTCCACTCCCTACCCACCTCTGAGCACAATTCTTTGATTCCACTCATTACCCACCTCTGAGCACCATTCTTTGGTTCCACCCCCTACCCACCTCCGAGCACCATTCCTTGGTTCCATCCCCTGCCCACCTCCGAGCACCATTCCTTGGTTCCACCCCCTACCCACCTCTCAGTAATGGATACAGAACCAATTATCAATTTATGGTGCTAAGTAATTTGTATGTAATTTGTTAATGATAGGAAGTAAAATAGATCCCCTGTAGCCAACAATGGAGCACCCCCAGCAACAATAGACTCTGAACAGCTAGCAACAATATACCCCTTCCTCAACAGTTTACGTCTCCCAGCAATGATTGTCTCCCACTAGCATAAAAGCCCACAACAACAATAGATTCTCCACCAGTGACAACCGACCTCCCCAGCAACAATAGCCCCCCCCCCCTGTAAAAATAGATACCCTCCAGCAACAATAGATCCCCCCTCAGCCAGCATCAATAGACCCTCCAGTACACCTCAGCAACCCTTGCCATTACATACATTCAGAGCTGGAGGTGCCGGAACTGCTTTCCCCGCGTTCCTGCTGAAAAAAAGCCCTGGCTATACAAGTTATTCATTCATTCAATGAGATTGAGCAGGTATACAGTTGATTCTTTGACAGATGTAGTTACTGCTCTCATCAGTTACAAACACACATAAAAAGGTAGTTTAAAAGTTTGAAAATGTAACAAAAGTCTTGGGCGCAGCTTTCTCCCCGCGTACATTCACTTGAATCAGCTTTTCTGCACTGGTGCATCAAAACAACATTTAGGGTAATGACATGACTACAGCTATCTTTTCAGTAATCAAAGTACTAATGTGAAACTATGTGGTTTATTTCAAATTACTTTCTTAATCCAATTTCAGCCAGTAGGGCTTGAAAAATACGAACTTGTAAAATGAACCGAGTATAACTAAAAGAATTAGCAGCAAACGACCAAAAAACAAAAATGTATGGAAAAAGTATGAAATATTGATTCCTATAAATTATGGGAGGAGAAATAATACAAAGGAAACCTGTCCATTAAAACAACAGTGGCACCTGGGTTCAACAGATACAGATCTGACTACATTCAGTAGATGTTATTTGTGGCGGCAGCAGCAGCGGCCCATAGGGATGTTCAGGCTTATTAAGGCATTACAAAAGAAAAGTGGTAATGTGTTAAATGTACAAAGTCATGGCAATCAGTTTAAATCTTTTACTAGTTGGAAACAGTCAGAACGGTGCAAATGCTTGCTGATTGGTTGTTGTGGGTTATTGCACTTTATGTATTGCTCTTATTTAATAGGCACAGGCCCATTAACCACTTGAGGCCCACGCTATAGCCGAATGACGGCTACAGCGCGGACCTGAAAATCCAAGTGGACGTCAATTGACGTCCGCCTATTTGCTCGTTCCCAGCGCGCGCTCCCGAGCGCGCAGCGGGGAACTTCTGTGCTGGCCGTGTCCCTTGGACACAGCCAATCACAGATCGCCGTGAAAGGCCAATCGGAGTGGCCGTTCGGTAGGCGATCTGTGCGGCCAATGAGAGATGATCTCATATGTAAACATATGAGATCATTTCTCATTGCCGACTCTCACAGAGACAGCGTCCTGTCAGGGAGAGAGGAGACCGATCTGTGTCTCTTGTACATAGGGACACAGATCGCTCACCTCCCCCAGTCACCCCCCTTCCCCCACAGTTAGAACACTATGCAGGGTACACATTTAACCCCTTCCTCACCCCCTAGTGTTAACCCCTTCAATGCCAGTCACATTTATACAGTAATTAGTGCATATTTATAGCACTGATCGTGCAGTATAAATGTGAATGGTGCCAAAAATGTGTCAAAAGTGTCCGATGTACCGCCATAATGTCGCAGTCCCAATAAAAATCGCAGATCACCGCCATTACTAGTAAAAAATTAAAAATAAAAAATAATAATTCTGTCCCCTATTTTGTAGGCGCTATAATTTTTCGCAAATCAGTCGCTTATTGCGATTTTTTTTTTTTTTTTATCAAAAATATGTAGAAGAATACGTATCGGCCTAGACTGAAATTTTTTTTTTTTTTTTTTTAAAACTGGGATATTTATTATAGCAACAAGTAAAAAATATTGTATTTTTTTTCAAAATTGTCGTTCTTTTTTGTTTATAGTGCAAAAAATAAAAACCGCATAGGTGATCAAATACCACCAAAAGAAAGCTCTACTTGTGGGGAAAAAAGGACATCAATTTTGTTTGGGGGCCACGTCGCACGACCGCGCAATTGTCAGTTAAAGCGACGCAGTGCCGGAAGCTGAAATTTCACCTGGGCAGGAGGGGGGTATATGTGCCCAGTAAGCAAGGGGTTAAACCACTTGCCGACCGGCTAACACCGATATACGTCGGCAGAATGGCATGGCTGCGCAAAGCAACGTACCTGTACGTTGCTTTGAATTTGCCGGTGTGCGGGCGTGCTGCGAGCTCCGTCACTGTGCCCGCGGGACCCGCGGACTCGATGTCCACCGGTGTCCCGTGATCGTGTCACGGAGCTGCAGAACAGGGAGATGCCTATGTAAGCAATGCATTTCTCTGTTCTGCCTAGTGACAGGACAGTGATCTACTGCTCCCTGTCATCAGGAGCATTGATCACTGTCGTGCCACTTGTAGCCCAGCTCCCCCACAGTTAGAATCACTCCCTATGACACACTTAACCTCTTCATCGCACCAAAGTGTTTAACACCTTTCCTGCCATTGTCATTTACACAGTAATCAGTGCATTTTTATAACACTGATCGCTGTATAAATTACAATAGTCCCAAATAGTGTCAAAAGTGTCCAATGTGTCCGCCATAATGTGTCAGTCATGATAAAAATTGCTGATCGCTGCCATTACTAATAAAAAGTTTATAATAAAAATACCATAAAACTATCCCCTATTTTGTAGACGCTATAACTTTTGCGCAAACCAATCAATATGCGCTTATTGCGATTTTTTTCCCAAAAATATGTAGAAGAATACGTATCGGCCTAAACTGAGAAAGAATTTTTTTTTTTTATATATTTTTTGGGGGGATATTTAGTATAGCGAAAAGTAAAAAATGTTGCTTTTTTTTTTCAAAATTGTCGCTCTTTTTTTGTTTATAGCACAAAAAATAAAAACCGCAGAGGTGATCAAATACCACCAAAAGAAAGCTCCATTTGTGGGGGGAAAAAAGGACGCCAATTTTGTTTGGGTGCAATGTCGCACGACTGCGCAATTGTCAGTTAAAGCAACGCAGCGCCAAATCGCAAAAAGTGCTCTGGTCAGGAAGGGGGTAAATTATTCTGGGGCTGAAGTGGTTAAAGGAACTAAGATAATTATACAGTCTGACATTGCAAAACTCTCTCTTTGAAAACGTTATTTGCTTGGCCTTTCGGCATAATTACAATAGGAGCTTCAGTAGTTTGAGCCACTGACAGCAAACAAGTGACAGAATGGAAGTTTTGGCTCTGCCCTACGGCACTAACTGTATGTTTGTTCTGGATGTTCTGGGTTAGTGACAAAATTTGAAGGCAGAGAAAGCCAAGCAAATAGAATTTTCAAAAAGAGCCTCAGGGTCTGAGGCTGTATTCCCACTAAGGCTGGATTCACACCTACAGTATGCAGTTTTGGTGCTTTTTTCATTTTGAAGATTTGCACTGCAGTCCATTTAACATGGTTTCCTATGGAAACACGTTCTGTAGTGAAAATCTGCAAATGCAAAAAGCACAAAAAATGCCATAGGTGTGAATTTTGCAGAAATGCAGGGACATTTTTAAACATGGGTTCCTATGGAAACCTTCACATCAATGCATTTTGTTCCTCTGCATTTTGGGACTTTTTTTCCCAGCAAAATTAAACATTTTGCATGTAATAGACTAATGCAAGTATTGCGTATTTCCCGCGATTTGCGATTTGTGTTTTTTTTTCTTTTAAGCTGTACATTCACTGTATATAACTGGTTGCTAATGAGAGGTCTGGGAAGCCGTCCGCCAAGTCCTTAACAACTGATGAGTCATCAGCTGTCAGTGGGCTCCCCCCAGGTCCAAAACAGATCCTTGGGTATAGTATGGATTTGGAGGGAACCCCCCAAGCCTAAATTAGAAAGGAAATGGCGTGCCCCCCCCCCCCCCAAAATCCATACCAGACCCTTATCTGAGCATGCCGCCCATCAGGACAGGGAGGGGACAAGTGGGCGCCCCCCCAAACCATACCGGACCACAAGCCCTCAACATGGGGCGCCACAAAAAGCACTGCAGAAACGCTCAAAAGCAACATGCTTAGATGTGAATCGAGCCTTAAGGCCTGGTTCACATCTATGCATGTTGCAGTTTGCATACTGCAGGCGCATTTTGCGTTTTTTAATACAAGCTTTTGATCTATTGAAGTCAATGGAACCAAAAATCAGAAAAAAGTCCCTGGCCTTTTCCATGAAATGCACAGATGTGAACTACATACATAGGAAACCATGTAAATAGACTCAGGGCCGGTGCAAGTTTTTTTTACACCCTAGGCGAAACCAAATTTTGCCGCCCCCCCCTATTGACTCCACTCCCTTTGCCCTGTTCTGTATACCCCACCTTTTTAATAAAGTGCCCATCAAATGCAGCCTCACCAGCACCCATCAATGAAGCCTCACCAGCGCCCATCAAATGCAGCTTTACCAGCGTCCATTAATGAATGTTTGCTTGCTTCTATTCATTTGGGAGTGGGGAACAGACACAGTCCTTCCCCACCCATGCGCCTCTAACACTATGTGCGAATGGATTGGCGACTGCCTGCTGCTGATGAGACTTAGTTGCTTGCTGCAGAGAGAAGAGAGTAGAAACATCAGTGGCCGGGCGCCCTAGGGAGCAGTACACCCTAGGCGGCTGCCTAGTTTGCCTAGTGGTAGCACCGGCCCTGATTACATGCCAATGACACAAGACTTCAGGGTGCCTACGACTGCCATCATACACATAGTCATCCTCATCACATGCCAATGCTACATGACATTAGGGCACCTACCACAGACAGCTATATCTAATGGTGATGCTACCAGACACTGGGATACCTACCTCTACCATCCTTATCGCATGGCAACGCTATCAGACTCCAGGGTACCTACCAATTACATCTTACACATAGTCATCCCTGTCATGTGCCAAAGCTAAAAGGACATTAGGTTACCTGTCACTGCCAGCTAAAACACATGGAAATTCTACCAGATACTGGGGTACCTACCCGTGACACCATACACATGGTCATTCTCATCACATGCCAGTACTAAAAGATATTAGGGTACCTACCACTGCCACCTGCATCACTATAAGACAGAGTCCCCCCAGTCCATAGTATATACATAGCAGTATATGATATCACTGAGCTCCCCTCTCAGGCTGATGTCTTAACCTTCTAATACTCAGGGATGTATTTACTAAAGTTTCCTTTTCTGATGGTCCTGACTTCCTGTACATGTAATAGCAGTCTCTGGCCATCTCTTGTGAGATATAATCCAAGCCTTATATTCCTATTAGTGCCCAGGCACACGGGGCTGCCAGGACAGCACTCACCTCCAGCTCACAGGGGATCATGTCAGTGGGCGGAATCCTGATGCTGGCTCTGAGCTCTCAGTGCTCTACGGTGAGTGGCTGAGCTGTGTGTAGGGTCTCTGTACAGGACACACATGGGCTGGGAGGAGGGGGAGCAACACAGTACAGGGAGAGGAAGAGCGCGGTGTGTCTGTCTGTCATACAGACTTTTTCCACAGGCCTCCTCCACTCGCTTTCTCCTTTGACTGGCTGCTGGTAGAGGGAGAAGACAGTAAAAAAAACTCCCTCTAACAGCTGTTGCAGTTCCTGCTCAGTGCCCGTTCACCAGCTACCCAAATGTAACGGTGGCGCCACTCCCATCATACAGCGGGATAGAGAGCAAGGAACTGACAAGCTCTCAGTGCCTCCTCCTCCATAGTACTGCATGGCGCTCCCTTGACAGCGGCATCACTACTGACACAGGCGGGTAGAGAACAAGACACTGACAATCCCCCGGCTCCCATTCCTCCTGGTGGAACGTAGGTAGGGAAGCCAGTGACAGTGGCTGCGCTCTAGGTGGCGGTGCGCTCTAGGCGGCTGCTTACTTCGCCTAGTGGTAGCGCCGGCCCTGAATAGACTGTAGTGTGTTTTTTCTGAAAATGCACTAAAAAATGCATAGGATGCATTAAGGTGAAAAAACACGAAGGTTTACAACCCCTTTAACCTGTTCAGACCCCATTTACGTTTAAGTAGAGAACTGCCTTGGAATACGAGTGAATGGCAGAATATGATTGTAAAGTGCACTACCTGAAAAGTTTTTGTTCACTCAGACAAATTAAAAAATATAAGATTATATGCAATCAAGCTCAATGTGAAAAAAGGAAACTGTGCGGAATATATGTTAGTGGGCATGCGCCGTCCGTAAAATATCCCAGTGTGCATTTCTCCAAATTACGTCGCAAGGACATATTGGATTTGACGTGAACGTAAATGACGTACAGCCGTATTCGCGAACGACTTACGCAAACAACGTAAAAAATTCAAAATTCGACGAGGGAACGACGGCCATACTCAACATTGAGTACGCCTCATAATAGCAGGGGTAACTATACGCTGGAAAAAGCCGAACGCAAACGACGTAAAAAAATGCGCCGGCCGGACGTACGTTCGTGGATCGCCGTAACTAGCTAATTTGCATACTCGACGCGGAATTGGACGAAAATGCCACCTAGCGGCCGGCGGAAAAAATGCATCTACGATCCGACGTCGTACTAAGACGTACAACTGTCGGATCAATCCCAGATGCAGTCGTATCTTGTTTTGTAGATAAAAAACAAAGATACGACGCAGGAAATTTAAAATTACGCAGCGTATGAATAGATACGCCGGCGTAATTCTTTTGTGAATCTGGCCCGTAGTTTGCACATGTGGATTTGCGTTTTGTAAATAACCCCCTGCTATCTTAGGTACATCTATCGCAACCAAAGAAGCTAGCCACACGCATCTATCCACTTTGACCAAACGTTATCAAATATTTTCGGACATTGCTCTCATATGTAATTCTATATAGGGGTAGAACTGAGTTAACTGAATGTACCCAAGAATTGCGGGTTGGTGGTTCCATCAACTTAAAAGACTTTCTCGTCTTGCGTAGAACAGAGTAAAGGTTAGGCAAAGCTTAGAATATCTATCTCCTTCTACATCTTCCAAGTGACTCAACAATAAAGCAAGGGGGTCCAATGGTACAATTGTGTCTCATTGTGCGAGGGTTTTAGCTACCACCTCTCAGTATGGGCGAAGTTTGGGACAAGACCAGACCATATGCAAGAAAGTGCCTGCCTCAAGATTACACCTAGTGAACCTCAGATCTAGTTACAATTCTGACCCTTATGCCTAGCACACACGTACGGAATTCCTGGCGGTAAAAAGTCCACCGGGAATCCCGAGGGGAAAACCGAGAACTTGCTCTGTAACTTTCCCCCTGTACACACAAGAGGTTTTCCCGTCGGGAAAACTGCAGTGAAAGCTTAGGCCCTCGAATCCTGTGTATGCTCCATCGCAGTTTTTCCCATAGGAAAACTGCCGGGAAACTGCGATGGAGCATACACACAGCCGGGATTCCTGGCCAAAAGCTCTCATGGCAGTTTTCCTGCCGGGAAAACCGGTCGTGTGTACGAGGCATAACTCAGATGACAACTTTTTGGCAAACCCGTAAAACTGTGGCCCAAATTTTGTCTTATTACTTTTTGCTTCTGGAAATTGGTGATTTATTTTTGGTACAGTACTCCAGAAATGTTCTTTTTTTTCAAACTTACATTGGTCCAGCTTGGCTCGTTGTAAGTATTCATATCTGATATCTAGAAGGCCAAGAAAAGGCAAGTTGCAATAATAAATATTTGCTTTTGGGTCTAATACCGCTTTAAGTCATCTCGGTAAAATATGGCAGAATTCAAAATACATTACAGTTTTATTGTATTTTAGGCCTATCCATGCTTATTTAACAGGGTTCAATGTGCGATGATTCGATTATGCCTTCTTTTGCTATGCAGTGCAGCCATGATGTCTTAATTTCAAAGCAGGTCTTTCGAATATGATTAACCCACGGGGTCACCGAGTAATATAATTAGCAATGACAGATTCTGTATATCTGTGAAATCGATATCAGAAGTAAAATGGTATAGCATATATTAGTTTATTTTGTTTGGCTCTGTATACAGAGCTCAGTGACAAGATTAGCATTGGTTTGTTATGTGATGGATTTGGAGAGGGTGATTAGATTGAAATAATTATTGGTGGTTGTAGCTTAGAGTATATAAGCATGTTAATGCGGACAGACGCAATAATACCGCCTGTCACTAACAGCCAGCTGGAGATGCACGGCTATTGATTGTATTGGGAATGGGCCATTGAAAAAGATAATTTTGGTTATTTCACATATATTTTATAATTATGTGCTGGGCCGGTGGGATTTTATATTAAAAAACACCAATTATTTTGTTACTATGGCAACCTAAGTAGGAGCATATTGGTAAATAGCATTTGTTATAAAACCGCATTTTAGAGGCATTTTTAACCTTTACATTTCCAGAGATAAGGAGAACAGTAAGCACTGTATACATGGAAATCATCTGATTAGGTGCAATTGATGGTCCAGAAAAAGCATTTAGGGCCAGATACACAGTGAAAGTACGCCGGAGTATCTACTGATACGCCGGCGTACTTTCAAATTTCCCGCGTCGTATCTTTAGTTTGAATCCTCAAACCAAGATACGACGGCATCTGGGTTTGATCCGATTTCGGATCGTAGATGCAATACTTCAACGTCCGCTGGGTGGAGTTCGCGTCGTTTTCCGCATCGGGTATGCAAATTAGCTTTTTCCGACGATCCACGAACGTACGCGCGGCCGTCGCATTCTCTTACGTCGTCTCTAGTCGGCTTTTTCCGGCGTATAGTTAAAGCTAGTATTTTGCGGCGTATAGATAGACTTGACATGTTAAGTATGGCCGTCGTTCCCGTGTCGAAATTTGATTATTTTATTTTTTTTGCGTAAGTCGTCCGTGAATCGGGATGGACGTAAGTCACGTCTAAGTTCATTGCAACGTCATTTCACGCAATGCACGGCGGGAAATTTCGAAACGGAGCATGCGCAGTTCATTCGGCACGGGGACGCGCTTCATTTAAATGAAACACGCCCCCTAATCACCGATTTGAATTCTGCCGCCAGAAATACACTACGCCGCCGTAACTTACGGCGCAAAATCTTTGAGGATTTGAAAGAACGCCAGGTAAGGTACGGCGGCGTAGCGTATCTCTGATACGCTGCGCGGGAGCAGATCTATGTGGATCTGCCCCTTAGTCTTTCGATGACAAGGGGAAGGACATTGTTTGGGAAGGGGTGCGGTGTGACCTTGACTTGGACAGTAGTTGGGACCCCATGTGGGCCTGGGCCTAGGATAGGGTGTCTACAGTAGAACAGTAAGCACCGTATGCATGGAAATCAGCTGATTGAGGTGCTATTGATGGTCCAGAAATACAAACGTGAGGACCTTAGCCATAGAGGTTATGGCATTTGATCTTTCGATGACAGGGAGAAGGACTTTGTTTGGGAAGGGGTGCGGTGTGACCTTGACTTGGACAGTAGTTGGGACCCCATGTAGGCCTGGACCTAGGATAGGGTGGCTACAGTAGAACAGTAAGCACCATATGCATGAAAATCAGCTGATTGAGGTGCTATTGATGGTCCAGAAATACGAACGTGAGGACCTTAGCCATAGAGGTTCTGGCATTTGATCTTTCGATGACAGGGAGGACTTTGTTTGGGAAGGGGTGTGATGTGACCTTGACTTGGACAGTAGTTGGGACCCCGTGTGGGCCTGGGCCTAGGATAGGGTGGCTACAGTAGGACAGTAAGCATCGTATGCATGGAAATCAGCTGATTGAGGTGCTATTGATGGTCCAGAAATACAAACGTGAGGACCTTAACCATAGAGGTTCTGACATTTGATCTTTCGATGACAGGGAGAAGGACTTTGTTTTAGGAAGGGGTGTGGTGTGACCTTGACTTGGACAGTAGTTGGGACCCCATGTAGGCCTGGGCCTAGGATAGGGTGGCTACAGTAGAACAGCAAGCACCGTATGAAAATCAGCTCATTTAGGTGCAATTGATGGTCCTTAAAAACAAACAACAGAACCTTAGTTAGCCATAGAGGTTCTGGCATTTGATCTTTTGATGACAGATAGAAGGACTTTGGAAAGGGGTGGGGTGTGACCCTGACTTGGAAGTATTCAGACATTCGGAAGGTGGCAGTATGAATGCCTGTCATCTGTTCCCTTTGCCCCTCTGTGAATAGTGATCCACCACAAATTGCTTTTCACAGTCAAACACACGTGTAAATGAACCCTTATTGAAGCACAGTGCATTAGACTGGAGCCCTGTAAGATGATAGGAAAAACACTGTCACTGTCTGTATGATAAGGTCAGCAGCCCACCTCTGTAAAATCTTTTGTGTGCTCTCAGGATAATAAGAACAGTTGTAAAAGAAATACAAGTGACACCATTTTGAATTTATTTAAAACACAGTGTAAAAATGTAAAATAAAAGGTAAAATAAATCAGAAAAAAAAAATGTAACCACCTCCTGCCCGGTCAATAGCATATTGACATCTGGGAAGTGGTTCTACTATTCTGACTGGACGACATCTACAGTATTGATGTCCAGCAGGGTAGTATGCCAGCGCACCCGTGGGGGGCGTGCAGCGCGGCGATTGTGAGTGCGACTTGTCAATCTGACACCCCGCATCTCCAATCATGATAAGAAGCCTCTGTCAGAGGCTTCTTACTATGTGATCAGCTGTGACCAATCACAGCTGATCATCGCGTGAACCAGGAAGTGCCAGTAAACGGCATTTCCTCGGCGGCTCTCCCTGTCGGAGGTGGGGGGGGGGTATGTGCTGATAATCAGCATATTGATTACCAGCACAGCCCCCTCAGATGTACCACAACACCTTCTAAAATGTGCACATAAGCTGCCAGTCAGTGCCCCATAAAAAAACAGCTCACAGTGCCCATATCAGTGCTAATCAGTGCCCACCACAGTGCCAGTCAGTGTCTATCACAGTGCCAATCAGTGCCCAGCAGTCAAACCTGTCAGTAACTCATCATCAGTGCTGCCCATTAGTGCCACCTGTCAGTGCCACCTGTCCGTGCCAATCAGTGCCACCTATCAGTGCCCATCACAGCCGCCTGTCAGTGCCCACCAGTGCTGCCTGTCAGTGCCCACCAGTGCCGCCTATCAGTGCCCATCAGTGCTGCATATCAGTGCCGCCTTTTGGTGTCCATTAGTGCCGCAAATCAGTGCCCATCAATTCTACATATCAGTGCCTCCTCATCAGTGCCCATCAGTGCCACTTTATCAGTGCCAATCAATCAGTGCCCATCAGTGCCACTTTATCAGTGCCAACTCATCAGTGCCCATCACTGCCTGTCAGTGAAAGGGAAAACCAAATTTTATGACAGAAACAAAGAAAAAAAATGTTGGTCTTTTTTAGTTTGTTTAGCAAAAAAAAAACAACTCCATAGGTAATCAAATACCACCAAAAGAAAGCTCTATTTGTGGGAAGAAAATTATAAAAATGTAGTTTGGGTACAGTGTAGCATGACCACGCAATTGTCATTCAAAGTGTGACAGCGCTGAAAGCTGTAAATTGTCCTGGCCAAAAGTGCCTGGTATTGAAGTGGTTAAACGTGCCCCGTCCCGCCAAGCTTGCGCGCAGAAGCGAACACATACGTGCGTAGTGCTCGCATATGAAAACGGTTTTTAAACCACACGTGAGGTATCACTGCAATCGTTGGAGCGAGAGCAATAATTCTAGCCCTAGAACTCCTCTGGAACTCAAAACATGCAACCTGTATAATTTTTTAAACGTGGCTTATAGAGATTTTGAAGGGTAAAAGTTTGTCGCCATTCCACGTGTGGGTGCAACTTTGAAGCATGACATGTTGGGTACCAATTTACCCAGCGTAACATTATCTTTCACAATATAAAAAAAAATTGGGCTAACTTTTTTTTTTATAAATCTCTTTATTTAAATTTTCTTTTTTTTATCCATACAAAAAAATAAGATCATACACATATATTACATTCATATTTTACTTTACTAAAACTCTAATGACATTAACATTGACCTTATTCCCAAAACATTCATACAATATCCTTTCATCCAATGCCATTCATTCTTCTTCCTCCCTCCCCCCCCTCTCCCAATGGTGTGATTATCTCCCCAATTCTCCCCTCATCCTGACGCTGTTATAGGGTTCTCTATCCAGTTTGCCCATATTCTTCTATATTTCTCCCCATGTCCTCTATTACAATATGTCTCTCTATATAATATCAGGTTGCTATTTACTAAATTTTTCCACTGTGCTATTGATGGGGCCTCTGTTTTTTTCCAATTTAGCACTATTACTTTCCTAGCATAGAATAGTAGCAGGCCTATCTGCGTTTTCCTTTCTTTTGAAATAGCATTACCCTCTATTAGTCCCAAGAGACAGATCTCTACTTCTTGTTCCAACCTTACAGATGTCACCCTTGCTATCATTGTCAAGATCTCGCTCCAGAACGCTACTATTTTTGGGCAAAGCCAGAATATATGTATGAAGTCCCCTGGCTCCACTACACACCTCCAGCAATTCTGAGAATTGCTTGGTGAAATCCTATGCAACTTGTATGGTGTATAGTGGCTTCTATGTATGATTTTATATTGTATCAGTTTATCACGGAGTGATACTAAAATCTGCAGTGGGAACCTCCATACTTCCTCCCAATTTTTCAAACCCGGGGCTTCCTTCTTCCAATTTTCCTTTAGTTTGCTTATATCATAGGGTGTGGTGTTTATCAGGTATCCATAGAACTTTGAAATTGTCCGCTTCCCACCTTTTATCATTTGCTCCACCTCAGATTCCATCAATTGCGGGGTCCCCTCTGGGAACTGAGCTATTATGGCATGGCTGAGCTGCCTATATCTAAACGCATAGCTCTCGGGAATATTCCAGATCTGTCTCATTTCCCCATATGATAGGAACTTTCCCTCCTGTATCAGCTGTGATATTTTCTTCACCCCGTATTTGGTCCATGCTCCCGGGTCCTGAACTGAATCCAAATGTGGCAATTCAGGATTCCTCCACAGAGGGGTATTTGGAGATAGAATATTTTTTTTTCCCCTTCTCTTCCTATGGCAGCCTTCCATGCTTTCGTTTCCAATATTTTTTATTAAGTTTTCAAAAAAAAATGAGGAGAGGGGTATACAAAGAAAATTGGGGGGGGGGGGAAGGCACTCTCAGTCAGCATCTGGAGGGCCATTCAACAAGTACAGAGTATTGCAAGTATACACATGACAGTTACATATCTTGTGTCCATGAGCACTCCCTCTAGGGCCATCCCCAAACATGGATAACCGTCAATTTAGCACAGAATCGCCCAATTGGGGCGCTATCTAGGCCCAGAGGGCCAACATACAATGGCCCACTCCAGCTGAATTGGTAATGTAACAGTAATAGAGCAGAAAAGAAGGAAGAGGAGGAAGAAGGAAAGATAGAAGAGGAAGAAAGAGAAGAGAGCAAGAGAGAGAAAGGGGATGGTGCATCCCCACCTTAATCCAAGAAGGTGAAAGCCCTAGCATTGATTCGGATCAGTGTGCATTTGTGAGATAAGCGATCCAGGGATCCCACACCTTGTCAAAAATTTTGACTTTATCATTCAGAATGGCTGACAACCTCTCGTTCACCATAATCCAGGACAGTTTCGACTTCAAGAGGCCAAAGGGGACAGTGGGGGACCTCCATGACTTGGCGATGGAGATTCTGGCTGCCACAAATATAAAAGCTATCAGTTTTCTCAAGTACCTTGACGTACCCTCCACCGGGCGTCCCAGCAGTGCATGTAGAGGCGACTTAACTAGGTTCACCTGGGTTAAAGAATAGATGAAGTTGTAAGTGCGTATCCAAAATCGTCTCACCCTTTGGCATGACCACCAAATGTGGTACATGGAACCGTCCTCATTGCACCCCCTGAAGCACCGCGGGGACGCCCCCGGAACGAAAGTGGCTATTCGCGCAGGGACCATGTACCATCGCAACAACACTTTGTAATTAGCCTCAATTAAAGAGGTATTAATGTAGGATCTAGAAGCCCCCTGTACCAGTTTACTCCATTCTGCCATTTCCAGTTCCATGCCTAGATCATGTTCCCACTTTAGCATATATGCCATCTTTTGAGTACCGGAGGACAACAAACTATAGATTATTGATATGTGACCGGAATGTTTGTCAAAGGTTCTGCAAAGTTGCTCCATAGCCGTAGATGTGGAGAGATCAGAGGTACGGTTCAAAGTCTCTAAGAAATGAGCAATTTGAGCGTATCGAAAGTATTCAGTATTCGGAAGACCATACCTCTCCTGTAGAACCAATTTTGACAAAGCTCCCTTGTGGTCACAGAGATCCGCTATCCTCAATAGGCCCTTATTGATCCACCAAGAGAAGTCCTGGGGTCGGAGACCCGGGGTGAACAGGGGATTATGAAACAGAGATGCCATCGGGGTATGTGGTGACTTAAATCGATATGTTTTGGCTAGGCGATCCCAGAGACTCAGGGAGAATGACAGAGACGGACATAGCATAGCTGGCCTATCCCGTCCTCTCAGCCACATCAGGTGACTGATCTCCCTGTCCGGGTTCAGGGAAGACTCCAGTCCCATCCAGAGCGGTTTGGATCGACCCGTGTGAAAACGGATCAGCTGGGCCAACTGGGCTGAGTGGAAGTACTTAAGAAGGTCCGGCATACCCAGTCCTCCGCCCAATTTAGGGGTGTACAATGTTTTCCTGTTCACCCTAGGCCTCCTATGATCCCATATATAATCAAGCAGTTTGGACTGAAACTTCTTAATATCCACGCTTACTATAGCTATTGGAAGAGTCCTGAATAAATACAACACCTTAGGTAGAATGGTCATCTTGACCGAATACAGCCTACCGAACCATGACGGGGGTTTAGTCGACCACCTCTGAAGGTCCTCCAACAACTTGCGAAACAAAGGGGGATAGTTCTTCTTATATAGTGTAGTAAGAGTAGGAGTTAAATAAATGCCCAGGTAGGGGAGGGTTTCCTCTTGCCAGCTAAAAGAGTACTGTCCGCGCAAGGCTCGAACTATGTGGGGCTGTAGGGAGACACCTAGAGCCTGAGACTTAGAGTGATTTACCCGCAGACCAGTAAACGTCGCAAAATGTCCCAGTACTACATTCAGAATTGGCAAGGAGGTAACCGGAGAGGAGAGGAGCATCAATATATCGTCCGCGAACAGCGCACATTTGTGCTCCCGCCCTCCGCAGCGAACCCCCAGTATGTCCGGATGTGTTCTAATTTTGGTAGCCAAGGGCTCCAAAGCCAAGATAAACAACACCGGAGACAAAGGGCAGCCTTGTCGGGTGCCTCTGTGTATGGAAATGTCTCGAGATCTATAGCCCTTGACCACCAAATTAGCAATGGGAGCGTTGTATATTGTTCGAAGTGTCGTCATGAAATATGACCCAAACCCATATCTCTCTAGTATAAAGAAAAGGTATTCCCAGGACAAGGAGTCGAACGCCTTTTGCAGATCTAGCGAGAGTAGCAAAGCTCCTCTCTGCCCTCCCCTGTCCCAGCCCGAGTTTAACGCAGATATAATGTCAATGATTCTTCTAGTCTGGTCCGGGGCCTGTCTATGGGGTACAAATCCCACCTGGTCAGGGTGAATGTATTGTGCTAAGAATGAGTTCACCCGGGTAGTCAATATTTTTGTCAGTAGTTTAAGGTCGACATTTATCAGCGAAATCGGGCGATAATTTGTGCAATCACTATGGTCCTTATTAGGCTTAGGAATGACATGTATAAACGCCCTATTCTCGTGCGGCGGAAGGGGGGAGCCCCTGCGCAAGCCATTAAAGAGGGCACATAAGTGCGGAGCTAGGATTTCCGAGTATTTACGGTAATAGTGGCCAGTGAACCCGTCCGGGCCCGGTGATTTAGAAGGGTTCAGAGACTTAATGGCCGCCACAATTTCCTCTGTTGTGAATTCTGCCTCCATCAATTCCACGTGGTCGCTAGATAACTTGGGGATGGGTACATTACCCAAAAATGCCTCTGCCTGAACATTGCTAAAGTCCCCCGAAGATTCGTACAGTTTAGAATAAAATGCGGCAAACTCTTGGAGAATCTTGTGTGGATTCTGGGTAAGTTGGCCATTCTTCAGTCTCAGTTTAGGTAGGGCGGGATTGAACGGCCTAGGGGTTAATTTTCTCGCCAACAGTTTATTCGGCTTATCGCCCAAAGAATAAAATCTATGGCGCGACCACCGAAGATATTTCTCCGCCTTCGTAGTAAGACTTAAATTCAAAGCCGTACGCGCATCGTCAATTTGGGTTCTAAAATCGAGGTGTGGTTTAGATTTCTGTTCACGCATTACCCGACGTAATTCTTCTTCCTGCTGCCGAATCATGCATTCACGTTCCCTCTTAACCTTAGAGGCAAGCTGTATAAGCGTTCCCCGCATGGTAGCCTTATGGGCTGCCCAAAGAGTCACCGGAGAGGAGACCGACGAGGAGTTCTCCTCAAAAAACTGTTTTATAGCTCGCTCAATTTCTTTTTCGAAGGCAGGGTCATTCAGCAATGACTCATTCAAACGCCACGATGGTGGGCTGGACTTTGCCCAGAGGTCGGTCAGCACGATTTGGACCGAGGAATGGTCCGACCAAGACATGGGGAGTATCGTAGCGGACGAAACAAATGAAAGCAGGGGAGAGAACGTGAATACATGATCTATGCGCGAGTACGTCTTGTGCACATGGGAGTAGTACGTAAAATCCCGATCAGTAGAATGGGCGTCTCTCCACACGTCGATCAGGTCGTAACTGTGTAGGAGACGTGCCATTGCTCCGCTCTGTCTAGTGGCGTGTTTCAGTATCGCTTTCCCGGGATTAGATCTATCGAGGACCCGGTCAAGAGAAGTATTACTATCCCCCCCGAGGATCACGTGGCCCGCCACATGGGGCATTATGATCTCCAACATAGAGCGGAAGAAAGTCAATTGACCCACATTGGGAGCATAGTATGATAGAAAGGTGACCTCGCTCTCATTGATTTTCCCCACTACCATAATGTATCTACCCTCCTTATCCCTAATGACGGTGGTGGGTGTAAATGGAACCTTTTTGGCGAAACATATCGCTACCCCCTTTTTTTATCAGGTCCATTAGATAAATAGGCCGTTGTGTATCTAGCGTTCAGGTACCTGGGGGCCGAGGCCTTAGAGAAATGCGTCTCCTGTAGGAGCAGAACGTCTACCCCCATTTTGTGATATTGTTGGAAGGCCTTCGCTCGCTTAGTGGGAGAATTAATGCCCTGCACATTGTGTGTTAGGATAGTGTACTTAGTGAGGGGTCTATTTGCCATGATGGTTCGGTAGTCTGTACTCACGTTTCTGAAGAAATAGGGGTCTGGTCTCAAGCGATTGTATCTTATCTTGGGATGGGGATGCACCAAAAGGTAGACGAGTCCAAGGAAAAGAAAAGAAAGTCTGGTTAAAGAAGAAAAGGCATTGGAGAAGTAAGTCTGATTGCATCACATCATAGTCCGGCAAAAACCACCTATAAGACAGTCGTTGCCAGAGTAAAAATGAGAGGAAAATTAAAACAAACAAAAACGCAAAAAATGAAAAAAAAAAGGGGAAGGGAGAGGGGAGAACGAGAAGTAAACATCCTCCCCCCCCCCTCCCCGGACACGCCGAAAACCAGCGCGTATTCAAGGGCATAGAAAGAACAAAAATGCCCGTTAACCTGCGCGAAGTTGCCCCCACCCAAAGAGGAGAGGCAAGTTCGCTATTCGTGGCATGCGTTACCACCCCGGCCCTTTACCCTCGCGGACCAGTTAGAACAGGCGGAACCAGCCCATTGGACCGCACACCCGCAATATATAACACAATTTCAAAGTCCTAGTCAGGATCGGATCGTCTCTTAATATAAACAGTTTACCTGGCCGTATCACATAGTAGCAAAACATTTAAAATAGAAAAAATAAAAATTAAATAAAAATGGAATTGAAAATAAACAATGAAAGTGAAAACGTGGCCCTTCTCGCGGCAACACCTATGTAAGTAAAATAGCAAAATGAACCTTGCAGAAACAGACACTTCAAAACTATTCGTCCCTGCTACTGTAACTCCCTCTTCTGGAGGGATCAGCCCCCAACATCCGTGAGGGGCACAGTGGGAGAATAAACAGATAAAGAGATAGACACAAGCCATGCCCGATCTTCAAGTGTTCAAGGGGGGTCTTCTGGCTCTGGAGCGACCCTGTTGGGACCATAGGGGGGACACCGGCCTGTCTCCTCCCCCGGGTGCACTTGTGGGAGTCTGTGGATCCATAGTGATCAATCCCAATTCTTGAAGCAATGCTTCCCCCGATTGAAACGAATTGAAGGAGTAGGATCTGCCTTTGTATGAGAACGAGAGTCTGAACGGAAAAGACCAGCGATACTTGATGTGGCGATTTATAAGATGAATCAAAAGGGGTTTAAGCGATCTTCTCTTCTGGATCGTTGATTGCGAAATGTCCGCAAAGATCTGGACCGGGTATCCCATAACAGTTACGTTACCCAACTGCCTGGCCTCCAGCATTACTTTCTCCTTGATCCTGTAGTAGTGTGGCTTAACTATAACGTCTCGTGGCAGGCCGTTAAGGCACGGTGCACTCTATCGAGTTATAGCTGATGAGGAGAAATGTCCGGGATCAACTGTGACATCAAAGCGTGTACGGTCTCCTCCAGATTCAATACCGTTTCTGGGAGACCCCGCACCCGGAAATTGTACCTGCGAGATCTATTCTCCAAATCTTCAATCTTTGCGTTAGCGTCATCTAATTGGTCTTGTAAAGATGTGATCATTTTGGAGTTTTGGTTAACACGCTTAACCGTGCCGTCCATTTTGGTTTCAATGCTATCCAGCCGTGCTCCAATATTTTGAAAATCAGACTTTATCCCAGAGGTAATCATTGTACAAGCTTTTGTCAGTTCTTGTTGTAAAAGGGCCGAGAACCTGGCCAGCAGCACCGTATCCCCAGAGTATGAGGATGCAGGGGCAGGGGCAAGGGCAGGGGGCATCAGGAGCGCAGAACTTCCCTGGCTGAATGTTATCTCAGCGAGTTCAGCCATCTGTCTGTCCGTGGACGAGGCAGGGGATGTAGTAAACATCAGCAATGCTCCATCAGGGGAGCCTGACATGGGGGATTGGTGGGGCCCTCGATCCAGGTCAGAGCATGGGGAGGGGGTCCCAACCTGGGATTGTGAAGAGAAGGGGTCTCTGTGTATTTCAGCCTGTATCGAAATTATATTCCCAGGGCCGTGTGTATCAGTCTCTGAGCTCTGGCCTCCTCCTATCAGCGCTTCTTTGCCATTCAGCGCCATCACACTCAGGGGGGCCTGATGCAGGGGAGAAACAACCCCTCCTCCAGCTACTAAACCCGGCTGCATCTGTCCCCAGGGTGAATGTGCCTGAGTCTGTGTGCTGTTCCGGTCCGTGCCTCCCCCTCCCCTCCTCACCTCCTCCGCCCGATCCTCCGGCTGGTCCCGGGAGCCGCCTCGTGTATTGTCTCCCCTGCCCGGCGCCATCTTAGGCTGAGGGGAGTGTAGCTGGGCCTGTGAGCGCGTCTTGCGAGAATGCTGGGAGGGTCGGCGCTGGTTATGTTTGTTGCCGGCGGTCCTCCGCTGCATGGTCCGGTCCCGAGTTGTGGGGTGTGCTCGCTAGGGGTCGATCCGCCCGTTTGATTGCTTTTGATAGCTGAAAGGGCCGCGGCTGTGCGGAGCTCGATCAGCACATGACCGTCCTCGGAGCCGCGCGCATGCGCACTGCCTTCCATGCTTTAACCGTTGTTTTCATTGCTGGCGTTAAGTCCCTCTTAGTTTTAATACCTCTATATAACAATCCCTGCAGTGCCTCTACCGATTGGACCACTGTTGCTTCCAACATAGTGGCCGGATCGTAACCATCCGGGTTTAACCATTTTCCTGCTGTGACTAACTGTGCTGCTATATAGTATTTATGAAAGTCTGGAAATGCCAATCCCCCCTGTGCTTCCGGTCTCATAAGTGTATTTAATTTTATTCTAGCTGGTTTATTAGCCCATATAAATGCGGAGAGCATTCCATGTATTTGTGTAAAAAAACTTTTCGGGAGCCACTGTGGGGAGTTTCTGAAAGCATACAAAAATTTAGGCAGAACTAGGGTTGTCCCGATACCACTTTTTTAGGACCGAGTACAAGTACCGATACTTTTTTTCAAGTACTCGCCGATACCGAATACCGATACTTTTTTTTTTTTTAATGTGATGTGACAGTGGCGTTTTTTTCTTTTGTTTGTTTTTTTTTTACTTTTTTTTATTTTATTTTTATTTTTTACAGTGGCGTTTTATTTTTTATTTTTTTAGAGGGGGGGTAGTGGATTGTCAGTGTGTTTTTGAATTTTTTATTACCATTTACATTTTTTTTTTTTTTTTTTTTATTTATTGCAATTTTTATTTTATTTTTTAATCAACCCTGTTGGGGGGGCTTTGGTGAGATATCAGGGGTCTTAACAGACCTCTGACATCTCCCCTTTGAGACAGAGAAAGGGACTAGGGATACAGATTCCCCTGTCCCTTTCTCAGCAGCATCAGCTGCGCTGAAAATGAATGCAGAGAAGACAGCGTCTTCTCTTCATTCATAAACTGAAACATTGTAATCAACAGGTTACGATGATTCAGTTCTGTGAATGGACAGAGTCATCACTGACTCTGTCCATTCGGAACAGTAAGGAGCCGGGTTTACCGGCTCCTACCGCCGCTCTCCATTCTGACAGTTCCGGGGGGGGGGGGCACAGGGGAGAGACAGAAACAGCGGGGGGCGCACGGGGGGAGAGAAGGAAACATCGGGACGCACGGGGGAGAGAAGGAAACAACAGGACGCACGGGGGAGAGAAGGAAACAACAGGACGCACGGGGGAGAGAAGGAAACCGCGGGGGGCACGGGGGAGAGAAGGAAACCGCGGGGGGGCACGGAGGGAGAGGAGGAAACATCGGGGGTCACGGAGGAGAGAAGGAAACAGCAGGGGGGGCACGGGGGAGAGGAGGAAACAGCGGCGGGGGACAGGAGGGAGAAGGAAACAGCGGCGGGGGCACGGAGGGAGAAGGAAACAGCGGCGGGGGGCACAGAGGGAGAAGGAAACAGCGGCGGGGGGGACAGAGGTTGAGAGACTGCATAAAAAGGGAGGGGGGGCTGGAGGAGGACACAGGACAAGTATCGGGTAAAGCATCGGGAGCATTTGCCCGAGTACAAGTACTCGGGCAAATGCTTGGTATCGGTCCCGATACCGATACTAGTATCGGTATCGGGACAACCCTAGGCAGAACCTTCATCTTCACCAGGTTTATACGTCCCAGTAGAGACAGAGGGAGTGATGCCCAAATCTTTATCTTCCTACCAAGTTCCTGTATCTCCGGATCTAAGTTTAGTTTCCTAAAATCTTCAACCTGACTAGATATTTTAATGCCTAAATATTTAAATTCCGAGACCCATTTCAATGGCATGTTTGGGGCCGCGTTTTTTTTTGCCCCTTGATCTATAGGAAATAATATTGACTTGCCCCAGTTTACTTTAAGCCCTGTATATGCCGAATATTCATTCAGCAATTTCAGAGCTCCTTCCAAAGATGGACCTGCATCTCTTAAAAATAGAAGCATGTCATCGGCATACAGGGCTACCCTCTCCTCCAGCCCCCCCACCCGGAGTCCCCGAATATTAGGTGTGGTCCTGAGAGCCTCTGCCACTGGCTCTATTGCAATTGCAAAGAGCGCTGGAGAAAGAGGACAGCCCTGCCTCGTGCCTCTATATAACTGAAAAAAAGGCGACAATCTTCCCCTCAATTTCACTGCGGACATTGGCCTTTCATAGATTATCTGAATCCACTTGATGAATACTAGTGGGAATCCCATCCTCCTGAGTACTTCCCAGAGAAATTGGGCTAACTTTACTGATTTATCTTTTAATTCAAAAAAGTAAATTTTTTACCAAAAAGGGGACTTGTAAGACCGCTGCGCAAATACGATGTGACAAAAAGTATTGCAACTTATATATAATGTTTGGGGGTTCTAAGTAATTTTCTAGCAAAAAAAAAAAAAAAAAAATGATTTTAACTGGTAAACAACAAGTTTGAAAAATAGGCTCGGGGCTGAAGTGGTTAAGGATTCTGGTTGTTAAGAAGCCAACACATGGCAGCATCTGTAAAATTCAAAATAGTACACGGGAACGATGGCCATACTTAACATTGAGTACGCCTCATAATAGCAGCTTTAACTATACGCCGGAAAAAGCCGAACGCAAACGACGTAAAAAAATGTGCCCGGCCGGACGTACGTTCGTGGATCGCCGTAAATAGCTAGTTTGCATACTCGACGCGGAATTCGACGGAAATGCCACCTACTGTAGCGGCCGGCGAAAAATTGCAGCTTAGATCCGATGGCGTATTAAGACGTACGCCTGTCGGATCTAGCCAAGATTCCGTTGTATCTTGTTTTGAGGATTCAAAACAAAGATACGACGCGGGAATATCAATAGATACGCCGGCGTAATTTCTTTGTGGATCTGGCCCAGAGTCTGAAAAACAGGCTCGGGGCTTAAGTGGTTAAGGAGTCGGCACCTGCCGCCGTCCTTCACAACCCGCTATTATCTGCATATGTGTTGCCTTTAATTTTAATGTAACATATTTAAAACAAGCTATTAGTTTTATAAGTGTGGCAGTGTGAAAGGACTCTTATTCCTGGTGAGTGAGTTACAAAGAAACATAGAAGAGGAGGCGCATGCGCGGAGGCGTCCAAGATGGCCGCGTAAGCCAGGAGCTCCGCCCTGCCTCAGCCCCACGTCAGCCCTAGCACCGGATTCACGGCGGTGCCAAGCTCCCCGAGGGTCGGTATCGATAGGGGAACGCTCGGTCGAGCTCCCCATGTACAGCAGCGCGGTCCGGAGGGGCCTGGGGACGAGTTTCACGGCGCTGGAAACTAAGGCCGATTCCAAGATGGCGGCCGCGCCTCAGCCACAGTTACCTCACACAGAAGGAAGCACAGACTTGAGGCAAGTGATCGCCCCTGCCACCTTAAACTTTCCTCCTATGCTGGTCCAAGGCACACCAGGCTCCCTGTCACCAATATCAGCCGCCTCAGGTACCCAGTCGGACTCCCCACTGGTCCACTATACTGGCCCTGCGCAGGGGGTAACACAGGCTTTACCAGTCTCTATGGCTGCTGGTCACTCAGAACTTGAGATACCTCAGAATGCAGGGGAGCTCTTTTTGAAGTTCTCTGAACTACTTGAACGTGGCCTGGCCCAAACAGCAGTTAATATTACTAGGGAAATACATGCTGACTTCCAGAATCTGGGCTCCAGGATGGAGATTATAGAAAATAAATTGGACATCACTATATCTAGAACTAACCAGAACACCGACCAAATACAATCACTTCAGGAGCAACTGGACGTGGCCCTTAATAGAATTGACGACCTCGAGAATCGTTCCAGAAGGGACAATTTCAGGGTGAGGGGTCTCCCTGAGTCCGTTACAGATATCCCTAAAGCTATTCAGGACCTCATCAAAAGCATGATTCCCGCTATTGCATCTCACAAGCTGGAGCTGGACAGGGCTCATAGGTCCCTGGGTCCCCTGAGGAAGGATGGATCTCCCAGGGATATCATAGTAAAACCCCATTACTACTCAGTGAAGGAGGAGGTCATGAGGGCATCCCGTCAGCAACCCCGCATATCATTCCTGGGTCAGGACATTCAAATTTTTGCCGACATCTCCGCCGCAACCATACAAAGACGCAGATCGCTGAAACCTCTATTGCTGATTTTGTCCCAGAAGGACATCAAATACTGGTGGGGATTTCCGTTCGCCTTAAAATTCGCCTTCAAAGGCAAAACTCACGCCTTTACCACGCTATCTGAGGGAGAAAAAATTCTGCTAGCCTTGAAACTGATCTCGCTGGACTCAGCAATGGACACGTCAAATTTACCACCAGGTTCATCCAAGCGGCCCACTCCGGCTAGTCCCTTATCCCCCACATGGCACACGAGCAAAAGCAGACGCACCAAAGATGCCACAAAGACTTGAACTAGTCATTATATCAGTCTTGCTCACTGTTTCGTTGCTTCCCTCCTTTGGGTGTTTTTTTTTTTTTTTTTTTTTTTAGGGGGATCTTATACCTGTTAGGTATAATGGTTCTGGGTCTCCTATCCGTGGCTGGGGACTCATGTATTCCCCCTACAAATTCTTGATCCTGTTATGTTTTCTAGTTTCGTGTTCATCGCACTGACCGTGATCCGTATAGTTTTTACATGAAATGCGATAGTATACATTTAGAGTATTGTTTGATACGCTATCACTTCCTTGTTCACTCTAAGGGTTGATAGGGGCTGAGGCAGTTGCCTTGCGCCTCAGACCATCCCTGGACGGTGACTATATCGCTGTCGGGGTTTGGTCCTGTAGCCCGAGTTAAGGGCTATGTTATTGGTTCGACTGACGAAGGTGGAACGGATCTTTATCCCTTCCACGTTCGTTGTGTGGACATATTTTATACCTTGAAATGCATTATCTCTTTTTTTGTTTGCTCTCTTGTTCTTGCTCTCACTAATCTTTTTTTCTTGATTGCCAGTTTGTGCTTATGTCATCCCGCCTACAGCACTCCAGGCCGTGGTCCCGTTTCTAGTCCATTTCGCTGTCTCCCATGCCTCCCTATCGATGGGGTAAGTTCCAAATTGCACTCATTCTGCTCTCACAATGACTTCATCACATAACTCGGCCTTGCCGAACGTGGTTAGAGTTGCCTCACACAATGTTCAGGGTTTGAACTCACCCGTTAAGAGAAGGAAGGTGTTTCATTCTTACCACTCCCAGAGGATGTCAGTTGTCCTTTTGCAAGAGACCCATTTTCCGGCCTCTTACACGCCATCCTTTTTGCACGCACAGTATCCACAATTTTTTCTGGCTAACGCCGAGGATAAAACGAGAGGGGTGGCAATCCTTTTCGCGAAAACTTGCAAATTTAACCCTCTGCTGATACATAGGGATCCAAACGGTAGGTTCCTGCTGGTCAAAGGTGAACTGGATGACCTCCTAGTGTCACTTATTTCATACTATGCTCCCAACAGAGGACAGACCGAATTTTTTAAAACTATGTTTGATACCTTGGAACCTTTATTAGAGGGAATGATAGTGTGTGGAGGAGACTCCAATATGGCATTTGACCAAAGCCTGGACAAATCCAAACCTATAGCTACTGCATTGACACGCCCAACTAGAGCCAGCTCGCACATAGCAAAATTGATATATCAGCATAACCTGGTAGACATTTGGAGGGAACTTAACCCAATTAAAAAGGATTACTCCCACTATTCCCGCATCAGTCATACTCTAGGATTGACCATATATTTATATCCGCTAGACATATCCCCTTGATTACTAAAGCCAATATAACGGACACAGCCCTGTCGGACCACTCTATGGTGGTTTGCTCGTTACAAACTCAAAACTCAGAATCCCACAAATCCCACTGGAAATTGAACGAAACCTTATTACACGACCCAAATGTAGTCTTAGAGATTGAAGGGGACATCAAGGAATATTTTAGGTTAAATGACGTAGAAGGGATCTCGGCTGAGATATTATGGGCAGCCCACAAAGCTACCATCCGTGGTAAGATCATCCAGATAGCCTCTAAACGGAAGAAGGAAAAGTCGGCGGAGGTAATGGGGCTTGAGAAAGATTTCATAGCCCTGCGCAGACAACATAAGAAAGACCAGACGACGGTTCAGGCCTCGCAGCTCGATGCCGCTCGACTAGCTTTAAATTTAGCTTTGACAGTTAGGGCGGAACGGTCGTTAAACTGGTCTAACGCTAGATTTTATTTACATAGGAACAAAATGAACACGATGTTAGCCACTAAGCTTTCGCCGAGATTCCGAACGTTTGCTCTACCTAAGATTAAGACCAGGGATGGGACCACGACCCTTAACCCTAAACGCATATTGCAAGAATTTGAAACCTTTTATACCTCCCTATATCAGGGATCGGGGATGGCCAAACACTCCGAGGTCAATTCCTTTTTGGACCGGCTAGTGATTCCGAACCTACAGGAGAGTCATGTAGACTTGATGGAGGCTCCGATCTCCACAGAAGAAACTATAGAGGTAATCAAGAGACTTAAGGATGGTTCGGCCCCTGGGCCGGATGGCTTCTCAGTCTCATACTATAAGACTTTTTTTGAAACCCTGGCCCCTCACCTCACTAAATTCTTCAATTCAAAACGGGGGAGGGAGGGTGGATCCATGCACCCGAATTTAAATGAGGCGTTTATATCAGTCATCCCCAAACCAGAAAAGGATTCGGAGCTCGTTGAAAATTACAGACCTATCTCTCTAATCAACAACGATTTAAAAATACTGACCAAGATTCTTGCCAACAGGTTAAATTCTTTTATAAAAACTTATATCCATAGGGACCAGGTTGGTTTCATCCCTGGTAGGCAGGGCCCTGACCAGGTGAGGCGAGCAATCGATATTGTCTCTTTGCTTCAGTCTGGTTGGGATGGGAGCCCGCGGCAGGAAGGACTCCTCCTGTCATTAGACCTACGGAAGGCGTTTGACTCCGTATCTTGGTATTATCTCTTCGAGATTTTGCGGCGTTGGGGCTTTGGCGAACAATTCCGAGGTCTGTTGAAGTCCCTCTACTCTGAACCCAGTGCACGGGTCAAATTACAGGGATTTTTTTCGGGCCCTATTAGAATTGCCAGGGGTACTAGACAGGGTTGTCCCTTATCCCCTTTGATTTTTGCAATAGCGATTGAGACATTGCCTATTGCGATCAGGTCTGAACCGGATATTAAGGGGGTATCCTGTGGCTCCCAAATCCATAAATGCGCCCTTTTTGCAGACGATCTTCTTCTGTTTATTTCCTCTCCGATCACCTCTCTCCCAATTTTATGCAATTTACTAGAGTCTTTCGGGAAGATCTCGGGTCTGCGGGTTAACTGGAATAAATCCCAAGCCTTAAACATCTCCACCAGCCCCTCGGTGATCGATCATTTGAAATCCTATTTTGAATTCCAATGGGCCGAATCATCCATTCGTTACTTAGGCATAAACCTCACAGCCAAAATTGAACATCTTTACCAGGCTAATTTTCCCCCTACATTTCGTAAACTAGAATCGGATCTCCAGACGTGGGCTCGACACAAACTCTCTTGGATGGGTAGGGTTAATGCAGTCAAAATGACCCTTCTACCAAGGTTACTCTACCTGTTCAGATCTCTACCAATAGCTGTTAAAAAAGACCAACTTAGATCGCTTCAGGGCAAAATCCTGAAATTCGTTTGGGAAGGTAAAGGTTATAGATTGGCACAAAATGTCCTATACGGGCTTAGAACACAAGGAGGTCTTGGACTACCGAACCTGTTTAAATACTACCAAGCTGCTAGACTAGCCCAATTTTCTTCCATTTTTGCGGAATGTGAAAAGCCAGAGTGGATAGATATAGAGAATTTGGCGATCCCTAATTTTTCGATAGAGAGCCTTTTCTGGTCATCCCAGAAATCTAGACCCGCAATACTGTCCCCCACATTGTCGCAATCTTTCAGACTCTGGGATGGTCTGAGACACCTTCCTTCTTTGGTTTCGGAGGCTAAGCCTTTGACACGGATCTTCCTCAACCCTCAGTTTGCCATGGGGATGGACACTACAGCTTTCCAATGGTGGCTTGACAAAGGGATCTATAGAATAGGCGACTTTCTGTCAACCACGGGCCCACTTTCACTGGAACATTGTGTGAGGTCTCTGGACTTGCCTCTTTCGGAAAGACTCCGGTACTCCCAAATTTTTAACTTTGTGTCATCCTTTTGGACTGACAATTTCAGGTATGCAACTCTTACTAGCTACGAAAGATGGTGTAAACAAATGACGGAACACAAAGGGGGTATATCTACAATATATATAGCTTTATCTGAGGTGTCCTCAAAATTTTCATATATGGAGGCATGGGAGAGAGACCTGCGGATGACCTGGGACCTGGATAGCTGGCACAAGGTAGGAATGAGAACTTTTAAAGGTTTGGTGAATACATCTTTAGTTGAAGCTAACATGAAGGTTTTGATGAGGTGGTACCTGGTCCCCAGTAGGTTGGCGGCAATGTTCCCTACGTCCTCCCCGTTATGCTTTCGCGACTGCCAAGCCCAAGGTACGATGCTTCATGTCTGGTGGGAGTGTCCCAGAATCAGGGGGTATTGGAACAGAATCTTTTGCCTTATCAGAAAAGTTACGGGGGTACCGGTGTTGAAATCTCCGCATATTGCGCTACTAGGGTCTGATATCCCTCGGGTCTCCAAATCCAATCAAAAATTGATCGCTTTCATGCTCTTAGGAGCAAAAACTACTTTGGCGGCGGCCTGGAAGCAACCAAGGGTCTCTTTCTTGGCAGCCAAGAGGAAGATATCATGGATTATGACCCAGGAAAAAATGGTCAGCTCTATCTCTAACACAAATGATATATTTGAGGCCACATGGGAGCCCTGGGCCAGACACGTTGGCGTCTCTCTTTCGACGGGTCATGCATCGCCTCCTTCGGGCACTTAACTGGTCAACTGGCAATCAACTGTTCTACCTTTCTTTTTTCCTATCTTTTCCTCCTTCTTTTCTTCTATCTCCGGTACAATCTCTTCTTCGTTAATTTAGTTTATTTATTCTATCAGTCTGTTAATAGTTATTATTTGTATGGGACCGCCCTGGGGAAGGGGGGGAGGGGGGGAGAATAGTGGGGAGAGGGAGGTCTTTCTCCCCACATGTTCCATGGGAAAGGATGGGATGTCTAGCACTCTATCCAGCACCATTGGTGGGGTCCTGGGTTATCTAGGGTCACAGTAGTCTGTCATTAATATTAACCTATAACCACTTTAGCCCCGGGCCTGTTTTTCAGAGTCGGTGTTTACGAGACAAAACCATTTTTTTTTGCTAGAAAATTACTTAAAATCCCCAAACATTATATATTTTTTTTTTCTAACACCCTAGAGAATAAAATGGAAGTCATTGCAATACTTTTTGTCACACCGTATTTGCGCAGCGGTCTTACAAGCGCACTTTTTTTGGAAAAAATTCACTTTTTTAAATGAAAAAATAAGACAACAATAAATTTGGCCCAATTTTTTTATATATTGTGAAAGATAATGTTACGCCGAGTAAAATGATACCCAACATGTCACGCTTAAAAATTGCGCCCGCTCGTGGCATGGCGTCAAACTTTTACCCTTAAAAATCTTGATAGGCGACGTTTAAAAAATTCTACAGGTTGCATTTTTTGAGTTACAGAGTAGGCCTAGGGCTAAAATTAATGCTCTCGCTCTAACGATCGCGGCGATACCTCACTTGTGTGGTTTGAATACCGTTTTCATATGTCGGCGCTACTCGCGTATACGTTCGCTTCTACGCGCGAGCTCGTCGGGACGGGGCGCTTTAAAAAATTTTTTTTTTGCTTTTCGCATTTATTTTTATTTATTTTACAATTTTTAACACTGAAAAAAAAAAAAAAAAAAAAAATTATCACTTTTATTCCTATTACAAGGAATGTAAACATCCCTTGTAATAGAAAAAAGCATGACAGGTCCTCTTAAATATGGTATCTGGGGTCAAAAAGACCTCAGATCTCATATTTAGGCTTAAATGCAAAAAAAAAAAAAAATAATTTGGAAATGTCATTTTTTCAAATGACAAAAAAAAAAAATGTTTCTTTAAGACGCTGGGCGGGACTGACGTTTTGACGTCACTTCCGCCCAGCGGAGCTATGGGGACGGGCGAAGGAGATTTTTCCTTCAGTCTCGTCCCCGCTCAGCTGCTGGACACATCCGATCCCCTCCGCCGCTACCGACGGCTCCGGTAAGCGGCGGAGGGCGCGGAACAGCGGCGGGAGGGGGGGGGGCCCCTCTCCCGCCACCGATAACGGCGATCTCGCGGCGGATTCGCCGCGGAGACCGCCATTATCGTTAACACGGCCGCCCACAGAAGAGATGAATATCTCGATTGTGGCAGCAGCTGCTACCGTTACCGAGATATTCATCTCTAAAGTGATGACGTATAACGGCGGTGGGCGGTCGGCAAGTAGATAATCTGCTTTTATCCGACACAGTTTGCTCCCTTTACGGGGTGTCGGATTGGACTCCTGTTGGAGTGCTTTGGTTTGGTTTCTCGTCCTTCATTAGCTTATTCTACACATGGTTGGGTAGGTGATCTCCTAAGTGGTCATGGGAGTATAGTCTGCTCTCTCGAGTTATTTACTGCTTGGGTTACATTTTTTTTTTTTTTTGTTTGTCTTCTCTTCCTTTTTTGATCCCTCCCGGCTGCTCACTCCCTATGTGGTCCGATTTATCCAAGATGTAAAGTGAAGTTTTGCTTGTATCATTATTATTTGTTTGTCTCTGACTTTTTGTCATGGAATGTACTGAGAGCTTTATGTTGTACATCTTTTTTTTTCCTTCAATAAAATAAAACATTAAATAGAAAAAAAAAAAAAAAAAAAAAAAAAAAAAAAAAAAGAAACATAGAAGAGTGATGACAGAAAAAATACCAAGTGGGCCATCGGGTCTTCCCCATTTTTTATTTATATTTTTTTTGGGGGGGGGGGGGGGGGTTGTTTAACCACTTAAGCTCCAAAAGGTTTTACCCTCTTTATGACCGGAGCATTTTTTATTATTCGGCACTGTCACTTTGATTGGCATATCTCATAAAAAATATATATCAAACTCATAGCTCATAAATGTAAATAATTCAACCAATTAACTTTTCATAACCATCCTCAACCCAGCCACTGAGACTCGAGCTGATTTACCAACACCTGAGGGAGCCACCACATGAATCGCCCGCGACGGGGGGGAGCTCCTCCGGCTGGAATTTTCTGGTGAAACGGCCACAGGCCCTCACGGAACCGGCTATATAGGCCTGGACCGGCTACCAGAACTTTCCACCGGGTCATCTGACTTCCGCTGACCAATCACTGCCCTAACCTCACTGCCTTCCAGAACCCTCTAACACAGCTGTTTTGCCTGGCCAATCTTCTGACTTCTGCACTTCCATACCCCTCTGACCTGAAACTGACCTCAAAACCCTTCTTTAACTGCTTAACGACCCGACTGCCGCATGTATATGTACGTCCACAGAATGGCACGTACAGGCAGATGGGCGTACCCGTACGTCCCTGCCTTTCCGCGGGTCGGGGGTTCCGATCGGGACCCCCCCGGTACATGCGGCGGTTGGAAATCGTCGGGGAGCGATCCGGGATGAGGGCGCGGCTATTCGTTTCTAGCCGCCCCCTCGCGATCGCTCCCCGGGGCTGAAGAACGGGGAGAGCCGTATGTAAACACGGCTTCCCCGTGCTTCACTGTGGCGGCTGCATCGATCATGTCATCCCTTTTATAGGGAGACTCGATCGATGACGTCACTCCTACAGCAACACCCCCCTACAGTTGTAAACACACACTAGGTGAAACATAACTCCTTCAGCGCCCCCTGTGGTTAACTCCCAAACTGCAACTGTCATTTTCACAATAAACAATGCAATTTAAATGCGTTTTTTGCTGTGAAAATGACAATGGTCCAAAAATGTGTCAAAATTTACCGAAGTGTCCGCCATAATGTCGCAGTCATGAAAAAAATCGCTGATCGCCGCCATTAGTAGTAAAAAAATAAAAAATAATAAAAATGCAATAAAACTATCCCCTATTTTGTAAACGCTATAAATTTTGCGCAAACCAATCGATAAACGCTTATTGCGATTTTTCTTTACCAAAAATAGGTAGAAGAATACGTATCGGCCTAAACTGAGGAAAAAAAAAATGATATGTGTTTTTGAAGGATATTTATTATAGCCAAAAGTAAAAAATATTGAATTTTTTTCAAAATTGTCTCTCTATTTTTGTTTATAGCGCAAAAAATAAAAACCGCAGAGGTGATCAAATACCACCAAAAGAAAGCTCTATTTGTGGGGAAAAAAGGACGTCAATTTTGTTTGGGAGCCACGTCGCACGACCGCGCAATTGTCTGTTAAAGCGACGCTCCACAGAGGAAACTAGAGGGTCCAATCGGGTCCACCTGAAAAACTGACAGGCAGACCCGATCAGTCCGCTGTGTGAAAGGCCCTGACAATCGCTTTCATTTTCAGAGATACCATATTTTTAGTATATTGTTTCAAATTAGACTCCTGCTTGTTTGTGGAAAAATCTTTATTTTCAAGCCAAAGCGGCTTTTGTAATATTTTTGAAGTTCATAATGTTCTACCAAGCTTTTCATCTTTGTTCATACAATCTATGTAGATGGAAAAAAAAAATGTTTCATATTTCTTTCAAGTTATTTTTTGTCCTAGTCTTGCTTCTGATTGTTCTGTATTTTGGAAACAATGGAATCCAGTCTATCTATAGATTCCTAGTTTAAAAAGAAGCTAATCCCAGAAGGTTATATGAAGGAAATAGGATAGTTTACTGTCAGAGATAAATCCACTTACCGTATTTATCGCGGTATAACGCGCTCCCGCGTATACCACGCACCCCCAAAGTGGCCCGAATTCCTGTGGAAAAAAAAGTTTTTTTGTTTTTTTGTACTTACAGTTTTGGTGTCTTGCACGGCGTTCATCGGCGGCCTCGTCGGGTCCGGCGTCCATCTGC
This sequence comes from Rana temporaria, assembly GCF_905171775.1. Classification (NCBI taxonomy): domain Eukaryota; kingdom Metazoa; phylum Chordata; class Amphibia; order Anura; family Ranidae; genus Rana; species Rana temporaria. The sequence goes on along the minus strand of NC_053496.1, from coordinate 23,281,328 downwards.
GGCTTCGGGTGTCCTCTTCGGCGGGTCGGGCGTCCGTCTTCGGCGGGTCGGGCGTCCATCTTTGGCGGGTCGGGTGTCCTCTTCGCCGGGTCCGGCGTCCTCTTCGGCGGGTCCGGCGTCCTCTTCGGCGGGTCCGGCGTCCTCGCGTCTTCCCCGCTCGTTTCCCGCCACGAGTTTTGAATACTGCGCCGGCATATACCGAGCGCAGTACACTTGTGTAACGTCGGGCAGGCTCGGCAACTGTCGCGCTGACGTCCTGTACGCTCAGGACGTCAGTGCGAGAGGCGCCGAGACTGCCCGAAGTTACACGAGTGTACTGCGCACGGTATATGCCGGCGTAGTATTCAAAACTCGTGGCGGGAAAGCGGGTATCAGCGTATATCGCGCACCCACGATTTTGCCCTGATTTTCAGGGCAAAATAGTGCGCGGTATACGCCGATAAATACGGTATACATTATATACATTTAGCACAGACCCCGAATAGAGCCTTGCAGATTTGTCCCAGGTTCTATTCCCATGTGAGTACACGGCAGCCAGGCACACAGCAGATCCCACAGTCTCTCAACACAATGTCCGGGCAGCGAGTGTCTTTTTAAGGTTTACCTCTTCCCATCCACCGTATGTTTATAAACGTCCTCAGACAGGAAGGGTGATATACCTCACTGCAGCAATGATCGAGATACCATTTTTTAGGACCGGTGATTCCCTACAAAATAATCCTAGTGGCTGACAATGACCATTGGCAATGACCCACTGGATCACTTTTACAGGCGGCGGTGGCGGCGCCTTTACCACTCTCTTCTGTGCGATCGGAGAGCTCAGTAAGGATGTGAACGGCAGCATCTGATTCTGGGCACACAGTGAGAGGAACGGATGTTGTTCCTCCCACAGTGTGAAGCTGGAAGCACCCAGGATTTCGTCACTTCCAGTTTCGGATCTTTGTTTACCTGATCCCTCACCACACATGAAAGGCGCCGCTGCGAACGTCAGAGCGAGAGCAATAAACTGGTAACATGTAAAGGCTTTTAAAGCGTTGCCTATGGAGATTGCAATTTTAAAGCATGACATGTTTGGTATCTATTTACTCGGGATAACATCATCTTTTATATTTTACCAAATAATTGGGTATTTTATTGTGTTTGTGTGCATTCAAATTAATTAAGTGTATTTCTTCCAAACCGCTGCGCAAATATCGTGTGACATAAAAATATGCAACGCCTACCCATTTTATTCTCTAGGGCCTCTGCTTAAAAAATAAATATAATGTTTGGGGATTCTAAGTAATCTTCTAGAAAAAAAAATATGTTTTTTACATAGGAAAGTAATGTCAGAATTGGCCCAGACTGTAAGCCCCTGTGTATCGGACGAGTCCGGGCTCTGCTGGCTGGGGACAACACTGATGGTCCTGGCTCCCCCCTTTCACAAGGTTCTGTTTCAAAGACCCCAGCTTGGCCTAGGTCGGCCCCACATCCTCATGCATGTGCACTGCAGGTACCATCTTGTGGACACAGCTCTTCTGGGTATTGTAGTTTAGTGTAGTGTAGTGGGCTGTGTAGTGGATAGTGTAATGTGGTAATCAGTGTGGTAATCAGTATAGTGTAATGGACAGTGTGTAGTGGACAGGTAAGTCATTGTACTGGTCAGTATAGGAATCAGGTAGGTCAGTGCAGTGGACAGGTAGGTCAGTGTATTGGACAGGTAGGTCAGTGCAGTGGACAGGTAGGTCAGTGTAGTGGACAGGTAGGTCAGTGTAGTGAACAGGTAGGTCAGTGTAGTGGACAGGTAGGCCAGTACTATTGTAGGAAGGGAAGGAACTCAGGGAGTGCTAAAAGTCCATATGTTAGGGGGCACAAATCTCTTGCCTTGCACTGGGCACCGACACCCCATGCTACGCCACTGCTGCTGGGGGCACCTGATGCAAGGACGGACTCTGCTGGGGGCACCTGATGCAAGGACGGACTCTGCTGGGGGCACCTGATGCAAGGACGGAGTCTGCTGGGGAGGCACCTGGTGCAAGAACGGAGTCTACTGGGGAGGCACCTGGTGCAAGAAAGGAATCTGCTGGGGAGGCACCTGGTGCAAGGACGGAGTCTGCTGGGGAGGCACCTGGTGCAAGGACGGAGTCTGCTGGGGAGGCACCTGATGCAAGGACGGAATCTGCTGGGGAGGCACCTGGTGCAAGGACGGAGTCTGCTGGGGAGGCACCTGATGCAAGGACGGAATCTGCTGGGGAGGCACCTGGTTCAAGGACGAAAGTCTGCTGGAGAGGCACCTGGTGCAAGGAAGGAGTCTGCTGGGCAGGCACCTGGTGCAAGGACGGAGTCTGCTGGGGAGGCACCTGGTGCAAGGACGGAGTCTGCTGGGGAGGCACCTGATGCAAGGACGGAATCTGCTGGGGAGGCACCTGGTGCAAGGACGGAGTCTGCTGGGGAGGCACCTGATGCAAGGACGGAATCTGCTGGGGAGGCACCTGGTCCAAGGACGGAGTCTGCTGGGGAGGCACCTGATGCAAGGAAGGAGTCTGCTGGGGAGGCACCTGGTGCAAGGACGGAATCTGCTGGGGAGGCACCTGGTGCAAGGACGGAATCTGCTGGGGAGGCACCTGGTGCAAGGACGGAATCTGCTTGGCAGGCACCTGGTGCAAGGACGGAGTCTGCTGGGAAGGCACCTGATGCAAGGACGGACTCTGCTGGTGGCACCTGATGCAAGGACAGACTCTGCTGGGGGCACCTGATGCAAGGATGGACTCTGCTGGGGAGGCACCTGATGCAAGGACAGACTCTGCTGGGGGAACCTGATGCAAGGACGGACTCTGCTGGGGAGGCACCTGATGGCATCTGGTGGCAGGCGATGTGACAGGTGACACGCTCAGGACTTCCACTGATTCTGCATTATGGTGAGTTGAATGATTTAATTTTTTATTACAATGTAATAATATAAATAATGTGCTTCAATCATCCTGACACCATAGCAACCTTGGTGCCGGGATGATTGAAGCGCTAACCCCAGGTGTTTGGAGTATCTTTATCTCCTGATTGTTAAAGTGGAGGTTCACCCAAAAACTTAATTTTTAACATTAGATTGAGGCTCATTTTGTCTAGGGGAATCGGGTGTTTTTTTTTAAATCGAAGCAGTACTTACCGTTTTAGAGAGCGATGTTCTCCACCGCTTTCGGGTATGGGCTGCGGGACTGGGCGTTCCTATTTGATTGACAGGCTTCCGACGGTCGCATACATCGCGTCACAATTTTCCGAAAGTAGCCGAATGTTGGTGCGCAGGTGCCGTATAGAGCCGCACCGACGTTCGGCTTCTTTCGGCTACTCGTGGCGCGATGTATGCGACCGTCAGAAGCCTGTCAATCAAATAGGAATGCCCAGTCCTGCAGCCCATACCCGGAAGCGGCGGAGAAGATCGCTCTCTAAAACGGTAAGTACTGCTTCGATTTAAAAAAAAACCACCCGATTCCCCTTGACAAAATGAGCCTCAATCTAATGTTAAAAATTGTTTTTCGGGTGAACTCCCGCTTTAAACTTTATGGAATACAAATATTTCTATTGAGGTTTAGGATCTGGGTCTTTCTTTCTTTTTTTCCCCACTATTTGCGTAAACCACGCCCATTTTTCGCCCCAATTATAGCAAGGCTCCTCCTACATGTGAAAAAGTGTCCCGCATTTTTTTATACAATGTTGGCAACTATGTCTACAGTATATATATATATATATATATATATATATATATATATATATATTGTATTGATCTATATATAGTTGTATGATATTGATCTATAGTGTATATATATATATATATATATATATATATATATATATCTGTATTGTATTGATCTATATATAGTTGTATGATATTGATCTACAGTATATACATCTGTATTGTATTAGTAGATAAGTATATCAGCTCTTTTCTCTGCTTCTCATTACAATATACGTATCTTCTCTGCACTTCCCCGTTATGTGGTGGGATGTGTGTCTCTGAACACTCCCAGCACACTGACACTTGTGTACCGAGCACTGAGGAGTGGAGTGAGGAGGGCGGATAATGATAAGAGGACAGGAAGCGGTAAGGGAAGCCATATGTATGTGGTGTGGACGGGCGCGGTGCATTGTGGGAGTTGTAGTGTGGTGAGGGAGGCGGGCGGAGCGCGGGAAGATCTCAGGTGAGGGTCTTCTCCTCCTCAGGTGTGTCCGCACATTTGGCGGGAAGTGTGTGTATAGTGATATGACGGCTGTTGTCGGTGAATGAGACCTCCGGCTGTCGTTGGTATCTTTGTTATGTCGTTCTCTGTGAATGTTGTTTCGGAAGCACGTGTGTTTGTAAACATCAGAGAGGAGGGGGGAGGGGAGGACACAGCACAGGGGACGGAGTGTATGGAGAGCCCACCTGTGGCACACACAAGTGTCCCCATATGAATAAAATATAAAATCTGCATTTCTTATACCCGTGCCTTGATACATGCAGAGCATTGCAGCTGGGCTTGGTCAGCTCCTGCAGACTATTCCTCCTGTATGTAGCGGAGGAGGTTATGGGGCTGGAGGAAGGAAAACCTTGGACTATACGACTTAATTTAGGCTAGCGTATGGGGCAGCGAAAACGTGAGTTTTTGCCGCCTGCCAACCTACCGCCCCCCTCCCCCTTAATCACTTGCCTACCAGGCACTTGTACTCAATTCCCGCCCAGGACAATTTTCAGCTTTCAGAGGTGTCGCCCTTTGAATGACAATTACTCGGTCATGCTACACTGTACCCAAATTAAATTTTTATAATTTTTTTCCCACAAATAGAACTTTCTTTTGGTGGTATTTGCCAAACAGCTGCCGCAGTTGTACTGCACGTATCGCCGTAGGTTTATGTCAGGCGCGTATACGGCGATCTGTGGGTGTGTGTGTGTGCACGCCCAATCGCGAGCGGGGGAGGCAATATCTCCACAGAGAGCCAGAATGGGGAATGTAAATAAACTGATCCCCAATCTGACAGGGGAGTAGAGAGATCTGTTCCTAGCGATTAAGGATGAGCTCCAGCGTGTTCGCATGGTACACGTGCAGAGCCCGCCAGGAAGTGTGCACATCGCTGCGCTAATCACAGCCAGGGAGACATTGTCCCGATGCTCGGCTGCAGAGATCGGGAAATGTCTCCCTGGCTGTGATTAGCGCAGCGCCGTGCAGACTCTTCACGTGTACCATGCGAACACGCCGGAGCTCATCCTTACTAGTGATTAGGAACAACAGATTTCTCTCCTCCAGTCAGTCTCCTCCACCCTACAGTAAGAAACACCTCCCAGGGAACACATTTATCCCCTTGATCATCCCCTAGCGCTAACCCCTTCTCTGCCAGTGACATTTAATTTACACTTGCTTCAAAGCAAGGTACGTTGCTTTGCCTAGCCAAGCCATTCTGCCAACGTATATAGTCGTTAGGTGGTCGGCAAGTGGTTAAAGGATGAGTCCACTTTTTTTAAAAATAATAATGCGTGCACATATATTTGCAGAGCCAACAAAGCATTACAACCATCATCCCTGGATGGTAGGTGCAATGCCAGGCTCCTGCAGACTTTTTCCTATAACTGCCCCCGGCCGCATTTGATTGGCCCATACAGGTGATAGCCTATTGCTAGGCTCACACACGTGGGTTTGGATCCAAGTCCAAAAACTCCTGAGCATATCACTAGTGCCCATGATCACACACGATTATAGACAGGAAAACTCATTAACCACTTGAGCCCCGGGTCATTGTAAAATGACGTCTTCACGGTGGCTCTGAAAATCCAACAGGACGTCTATGGACCTCCTGGATTCCTCCGGCCACTGGGGGGAGCGCGCCGGCGCGTCCCCGAGATGTCGTTGCGCGTGCCTGGCGGTCGCGATGTCCGCCAGGTACCTGCGATCTGTAATGACAGAGCAGGGACGTGGAGCTCTGTGTGTAAACACAGAGCTCCACGTCCTGTCAGGGGAGAGAGGAGACCGATATGTCTCCCTTGTACATAGGGACACAGATCGGTCACCTCCCCCAGTCACCCCCCTCCCCACAGTTAGAACACAATACAGGTACACATTTAACCCCTTCCTCACCCCTAGTGTTAACCCCTTCAATGCCAGTCACATTTATACAGTAATTAGTGCATATTTATAGCACTGATCGCTGTATAAATGTGAATGGCGCCAAAAATGTGTCAAAAGTGTCCGAAGTGTCCGCCATAATGTCGCAGTCCCAATAAAAAAATCGCAGATCGCCGCCATTACTAGTAAAAAAATAAATAAATAATAATAATAATTCTGTCCCATATTTTGTAAGCGCTTATTGCGATTTTTTTTTTTTTTTACCAAAAATATGTAGAAGAATACGTATCGACCTAAACTGAGAAAAAAAATTTTTGGAAAAAAAAATTGGGCTATTTATTATAGCAACAAGTAAAAAATATTGATTTTTTTTTTCAAAATTGATGCTTTTTTTTGTTTATAGCGCAAAAAATAAAAACCACAGAGGTGATCAAATACCACCAAAATAAAGCTCTATTTGTGGGGGAAAAAAGGGCGTCAATTTTGTTTGGGAGCCACGTCGCACGACCGCGCAATTGTCAGTTTAAGCGACGCAGTGCCGGAAGCTGAAATTTCACCTGGGCAGGAGGGGGGTATATGTGCCCGGTAAGCAAGTGGTTAATGAAAGTTAAAGTATGAAGATGGTAAAAATAACAGATACAAAATAAAAGTTAATAAAAGACCTATTGGAGAGGGACCATGCATGAATAATTGGGTTTTTATCCATATCAAGACATTTCTGTGACACTTGTACCCGAGTGTATTTATAACTAGACAAACACTCTGGGGCACAAGTGTCACAGAAATGTCACAAAAACACAATTATCCATGCATGGTCCCTCTCCAATTGGTCTTTTATTTTATGTTTTATAGCATAAAGTAAAAAAAATATATATTTTTTTAAATTGTCGTTTTTATTTTTTTTGGTTTATAGCGCAACGAATAAAAACCGCAGAGGTGAACAAATACCACCAAAAGAAAGCTTTATTTGTGGGGGGAAAAACGGACTTAGGGGTGTACTCAATTTTGTTGCCAGCAGTTTAGACATTAATGGCTGTGTGTTGAGTTATTTTGAGGGGACAGCAAATGTACACTGTTATACAAGCTCACTACTTTATATTGTAGCAAAGTGTAATTTCTTCAGTGTTGTCATAGAAAATATAGAATAAAATATTTACAATAATGTGAGGGGTGTACTCACTTTTGTGAGATACTGTATATTTGTATGACAATTTAACCACTTAAGACCCGGACCAATATGCAGGTTAAGGACCTTGCCCCTTTTTGCGATTCGGCACTGCGTGGCTTTAACTGACAATTGCGCGGTCGTGCGACGTGGCTCCCAAACAAAATCGGCGTCCTTTTTTTCCCACAAATAGAGCTTTCTTTTGGTGATATTTGATCACCTCTGCGTTTTTTTTTTTTGCGCTATAAACAAAAATAGAGCGAAATTTTGAAAAAAAAAATGCAATATTTTTTACTTTTTGCTATAATAAATATCCCCAAAAAAGATATAAAAAAAATAGTTTTTCCTCAGTTTAGGCCAATACGTATTTTTCTACATATTTTTGGTAAAAAAAAATCGCAATAAACGTTTATCGATTGGTATGCGCATAATTTATAGCGTTTACAAAATAGGGGATAATTTTATGGCATTTTTATTAATATATATTTTTTTTACTACTAATGGCGGCGATCAGCGATCTTTTTTTCATGACTGCGACATTATGGTGGACACATTTTTGGGACCATTGTCATTTTCACAGCGAAAAGTGCTATAAAAATGCACTGGTTACTTTGAAAATTACAATTGCAGTTAAGGGGTTAACCACTAGGGGGAGCTGTAGGGGTTAAGTGTGACCTCATGTGTGTTTCTAACTATAGGGGGGTGGGGCTGGACGTGTGACGTCAGTGATCGTCGTTCCCTATATCAGGGAACAGACGATCACTGACACTGCCACAGAGAAGAACGGGGAAGGTGTGTTTATACTCACCTCTCCCCGTTCTTCAGCTCCGGTGACCCGATCGGGTCCGCGGTTGCCGCGGGCGCGGTCACAAATCTTTGGACTGGGTCGCGAGCGCGCCGTATATGAGATACGCTACGCCCGCCTAAAGATAGGCATTTCTTACTGAATCCGGGCCTATGTATTTAGTATCACTTTAAGGATCCATTTTTCATGGGCTGAGATCTCCCCCCCCCCCCCCCCCCACACACACACACAATTGCATGTTTTGTATGTGAAAACAATAACCTTTCCTAATAGCAGATAGTCTGGAGAATCTCCTGGCTTGTAGATGTGGGCATTTCATTGAATACATGTACACAAGGTTGGTTTATTTGGATACGTTTGCCCTATCAATCGTTATAATGGGGATGTATCAGGAGTGGTAATGCATTAAACTTGGCTTGTGTTTTAAAACCGTTTGCAGAACGATTCCTGGTGTTTATGGGAGTAGTTAAACGTATTCAAAGTTGCTGTGTCCTGCGAAATCCTGCGCTCTATAGTGCAGTTCTTTCTTCTTTCTGGCTTTATAGGTTCTTTCATTGGATTACTCTTATAAGGCCAGTTTGTTTGTCAAACAAAGCAGTACAAATAGGGGATCATTTATCTGGAAATGTTGGCTGTTTAGCTATTGATGGTGGGCTAATGTACTGTAGATACAATACAAATTCTCTTTTATTGCCAAAGTGCTGAGCAGGCATGTCTGTGTTCTTGTGATGCTGAAGTCCTGAAGCATTGCAAATAGCCTGGATCTTATTCTTCCCTGCAGGGGTATAGATGAGATCTTCTGGGCCCTGAAGTGGAATATGGCGCTGACACATCGCTGCTTCTCCCCACTGTGTACATATAGAAAGCTGGGACAAGGCTGTGATAGCATTGGGGGGGTGGGGTGGGGTAGCAGGTATTAATAAAAAAAACTCTTCTTGAAGAGAAAGTTGTGGAGGTCCAGCAGTAGTTACTATGAAAGAAATTTGAATCTCTTTATATATGACTGTTATTTTTGTATGCTTTGTTTTTTCCAGACAATGACCTTGGCATTATATTAAAGGGGTTGTAAAGGTACATTTTTCCCCCCCCTAAATAGCTTCCTTTACCTTAGTGCAGTCTCCTTCACTTACCTCATCCTTCCATTTTGCCTTTAACCACTTAACCCCCGTACCATATTGCTGATCAAAGACCAGAGCACTTTTTGTGATTCGGGACTGCGACGCTTTAACTGACAATTGCGCGGTCGTGCGACGTGGCTCCCAAACAAAATTGGCGTCCTTTTTTTCCCACAAATAGAGCTTTCTTTTGGTGGTATTTGATCACCTCTGCGGTTTTTATTTTTTGCGCTATAAACAAAAATAAAGCGACAATTTTGAAAAAAATGAATATTTTTTACTTTTTGCTGTAATAAATATCCCCCAAAAATATATAAAAAAACACTTTTTTTCCTTAGTTTAGGCCGATACGTATTCTTCTACATATTTTTCGTAAAAAAAAATCGCAATAAGCGTTTATTGATTGGTTTGCGCAAAAGTTATAGCGTTTACAAAATAGGGGGTATTTTTATGGCATTTTTATTAATATATTTTTTTTACTAGTAATGGCGGCGATCAGCGATTTTTTTTTCGGTACTGCGACATTATGGCGGAGACTTCGGACACTTTTGACACATTTTTGGGACCATTGGCATTTTTATAGCGATCAGTGCTATTAAAATGCATTGGATTACTATAAAAATGCCACTGGCAGTGAAGGGGTTAACACTAGGGGGCGGGGAAGGGTTAAGTATTTCCCTGGGTGTGTTCTTACTGTGGGGGGGGGGGTGGCGCCTCACTAGGGGAAACACTGATCCTCTGTTCATACATTGTATGAACAGAAGATCAGCATTCCCCCTGCTGACAGGACCGAGAGCTGTGTGTTTACACACACAGCTCCCGGTCCCCGCTCTGTAACGAGCAATCGCGGGTGCCCGGCGGCGATCGAGCCCGCCGGGCACACGCACGGGAGTCGGGGGCGAGCGAGCGGACGTATAGCTACGGGCTCTCGCCCAGGAGAGCCGACCTGCCGCCGTATAATGACGGTGCGCGTTTGGCTAGTGGTTAAATGTCCTTATTTCTTCTGAGAAATCCTCACTTCCTGTTCTTCTGTCTGTAACTCCACACAGTAATGCAAGGCTTTCTCCCTGGTGTGGAGTGTCGTGCTCGCCCCCTCCCTTGTACTACAGGAGAGTCAGGACTCTCTCTACGCTGCAGATAGAGAAAGGAGCTGTGTGTTAGTGGGCGTCCTGACTCTCCTGTAGTCCAAGGGAGGGGGCAAGCATGACACTCCACACCAGGGAGAAAGCCTCGCATTACTGTGTGGAGTTACAGACAGAAGAACAGGAAGTGAGGATTTCTCAGAAGAAATAAGGACATTTAAAAGCAAAATGGAAGGATGAGGTAAGTGAAGGAGGACTGCACTAAGGTAAAGGAAGCTATTTAGGGAAAAAAAAAATTGTACCTTTACAGCCCCTTTAAATAATTGTCATTATAAATAAATATTTACAGTATTATGTAACATTTCACATTGGCACATTTGTAGCGGTTGGCATTCAGTTATATGGATTGGGATGTTGGTTGAGTCCTACCCAGGCTTCCGTCCTCTTTTTTTGGCCTACATTGTTATTCTGGTGAATCCATCATCCTATTGATATTTATTCGGAAATCTGGAGAAACGTCTGTTGAGTTTGTTGCAAAAAAAAAAAAAAGAAGAAAAAATGAGTGGCACTTTAAAGGGGTGTTCCAGCCTTTTTTTAAGTTTATTAAAAGTCAGCAGCTACAAAAAGTGTAGCTGCTGGCTTTTAATAAATAGACACTTACCTGCTCCACGGTTCCAGCGACGCGCCGGCCGGGGCTCCGCTCCTCGCCCACCCTCGCCGGCCGGCGTCTTCATTCTTAGTGTGGGCACCCGGCAGTGACAGCTTTCGGCTTCACGGCCGGGCACCCACTGCGCATGCGCGAGCGGCGCCGTCCGATTGGACAGGCGCTCGCCTACAGGGAGGGGCTGCAATAAGGCGATTGAGCTAATCGCCTTACCAGCCCCTCGGCAGAAGGAGGAAGTGGGACAGGAAGTCCCACTCCTCCTGACGCCCCCACTACCCCCCCAAAAAAATTACATGCCAAATGTGGCATGTAAGGGGGGAAGGAGTGGATTAAGCGGAAGTTCCATTTTTAGGTGGAACTCCGCTTTAAAAGCCTTTACCTTTACATGGGGCATAGCCTATGTTTACCAAGGAAATGTGTGTAAGCCGCTCAGGTAGTGTATAAGAAAAAAGTCCTGTGCCTGCCGCTGATCCCCCGTACACACGACCGGTTTTCCAGTGGGAATTCCTCTCAAGCCTGCCTTGCATACACACGATCACACAAAAGTCCGGTGAACTTTTGTCTGCCAAGAATGCAGTGACGTAAAAGAGTACGACGAGCCGACAAAATGAAGTTGTATGCTTCCGAGCATGTGTGTTTTTTTTTCCCGTCTGGAAAAGCATACAGACGAACTGTGTTCCCGCTAGGATTTTTTCCTGACGGGGAAAAAAGAGATCCTGCTCTCTTTTTTTTTTTCCCGGCAGTTTTCCTGTGGGAAAAAGTCTGATGGAGCATACACATGGTCGGGATTCCCGACGAAAAGCTCTCATCGCAGTTTTTAGGACGGGAAAACCAGTCGTGTGTACTGGGCACGAGAGTGTTGTCTGGGAAGGGAGCTCGCCTATCTTCCAAACGACACTGGCAATGATAAGTGTCCAAAAAGCAGCACATCTGTTTAAATGCCGATGTCAGATGGTAAGTGGCAAAGAAGACGTTTCAAAGCGGGATTCGATCGGATTGGGTGGCTTTCGGGACACTTGTCACAACCTATGTTTACATACATGTGCATGCCCTATGCTGTGCATTTGTATTGAGGTGAGTGTGTAGGTGATTGGGGTCCTGTCAATGTTTTTTTGTTTATTTTTTCTTTTTTTTTTATTAGAATAATTTGCACAGTTTTTCCTTCTTTGTTTTTTTTTTATTGTATTGCTATAACAAGGGGCTAAACAAGTGTAAATAAAAATAATAATACAATGTATTATTTTGTTTCTTTTAACTCTGTACCTACTACCTAGCCATTATTAACCCTTATTAACTCCTTCATACTAATATATATACTGTGTGTGTGTATATATATATATATATATATATATATATATATATATATATATATATATATATATATATATATATATATATATACAATGTATATGTATATATATATATATATAGGGCCAGATCCATGTACCCTGGCGCATATTTCCGTTGGGCGTAGCGTATCTCTGATACACTACGCCGCCGTAACTTACATTTTTTTGTATCCTCAAAGAATGCGCGCCGTAGGTGTAGCTTTGGTGGCGTAAGGGCGACAATACTTAACATAGGATACGCCTCATATAGCAGGGGTAACTATACGCCGAAAAAAGTCTTACGGAAACGACGTTAAAAAATGCGCCGGCCGGACGTACGTTCGTGGATCGCCGTATCTAGCTAATTTGCATACTTGACGCGGAATTCGACGGAAACGCCACCTAGCGGCCAGCGTAAATATGCACCTACGATCCGACGGCGTACTAAGACGTACGCCTGTCGGATCAATCCCTCATTCAGTCGTATCTTGTTTTGTGTATGCAAAACAAAGATACGACGGGGGAACTTTGAAATTACGTGGCGTATCAATAGATACACCGGCGTAATTCGTTTGTGGATCTGGCCCATAGTGTATATATATATATAATTACCTAAAAAAAACACAACCCTGAACTTTCGGTTTATGAACACACACACACACACATATAACACACACACATATAATAAAAATACTTAATTCTTTCAGTCCACCAGCACCCAAACATGTTCATTCAAAATACCTATTAACTAAACAAATTATATAGTTTTTTCCCTAATATGTGTACACATTTTTTCCTCTTCTTCACTGATCAAGCTTTTGCAGCATGTCTGTCCTCTTCTGTGTAACTCCTACTTGATTTGCTCTGTACACCAGTAGGCACTTGTACTAGTTGCCTTAATAGGAAGTGCTTCAGACCATCACAAACAGTCATTATCCCCATAGTGGAGCCTTACACGACCCTATTCTCGCCCGGTTATCAAAGGAGATGCTCTAATTTGGCTGTGTGTGTGGACACTGATGTTACCAAGTTGGTATTCAAAGCCCCAGCAGAGGGGAAAAAAGAAAAAAGTTCCTTCCTTATGCTAAATAAGAAATGATCTATTGTCAACATTATACATAATACAGTCTTGATCAAAAGTTTAAGACCCCTTGAAAAATGGCAAAAAAAAAATCATATTTTACATTGTTGGATCTTAACAAGGTTCCAAGTAGAGCTTCAACATGCAACAAGAAGAAATGAGAGTGAGACAAAACATTTTTTGAGCATTCAATTAATTGAAAATAACGAATAAACTGAAACGTTTAGGACCACATGCCTTTAAAAGGCCAAATCTGTACAAAGATGTGGATTCATTGTCATCCTCTGTCAGGTAGTCACACGTTGTGATGGCAAAGGCAAAAAAAACTCTCCCTTTTTGAACGTGGTCCGGTTGCTGGACTGCATAAGCAGGGTCTCTCATCAAGACACTGGATGATCCTCGACCCAAATGAAGGCCCTTACTGGTGCTGACTGCAACCCCATAACCATCAGACGGCATCTGAGACTGAAGGGCTTCAAAAACAAAAAACATCTTCAAAAACCTCGTCTCCTTGAACGCCACAGAACTGCTCGCTTGGACTTTGCAAGAGAGCACCAAACATGGGACATTCAAAGGTGGAAGAAAGTTTTATTCTCTGATGAGAAAAAATGTAACCTTGATGGTCCTGATGGTTTCCAACGTTACTGGCATGACAAGCAGATCCCACCTGAGATGTTTTCTACGCGCCACAGTGGAGGGGGCGCCATAACGGTCTGGGGTGCTATTTCCTTCAGTGGAACAATGGAGCTTCAGGAAGTGCAGGGGCATCAAACGGCCACTGGCTATGTCCAGATGTTGCAGAGTGCATTCCTCATGACTGAGGGCCCTCGTCTGTGTGGTAACGACTGGGTTTTTCAACAGGACAACGCTACAGTACACAATGCCCGCAGGACAAGGGACTTCTTCCAGGAGAATAACATCACTCTTTTGGCCCATCCTGCGTGTTCCCCTGATCTAAATCCAATTGAGAACCTTTGGGGATGGATGGCAAGGGAAGTTTACAAAAATGGACAACAGTTCCGGACAGTAGATGGCCTTTGTGCGGCTGTCTTCACCACTTGGAGAAATGTTCCCACTCACCTCATGGAAAAGCTTGCATCAAACATGCCAAAACACATTTTTGAAGTGATCAACAATAACGACGGAGCTACTCATTACTGAGTTCATGTTTGGAAGTTGGATTTCTGTTTTGGGGGGGTTTAGTTTTTTTTGGAGGTGTGGTCCTAAACTTTTGATCAGCTGAAAAACAGCCTGTTTCAGTTTATTAGTTATTTTCAATTAATTGAATGCTCAAAAAATGTTTTGTCTCACTCTCATTTCTTCTTGTTGCATGTTGAAGCTCTACTTGGAACCTTGTTATTAGTAGGGGTGCAACGGATCACAGTTGATCCGTTATCCGAACGGGTCACCCACTTCGGATCGGAACACACTGTGATCCGCGGATTGCTCCGGAGCTAGGCCGAAGCCGCGGTCTTTCCTAACGTTATGGCCGCGGCTTCGGCCTACCTCCGGAGCCGCAGCCATAAAGCTAGGAAAGGCCGCGGCTTCGGCCTAGCTCCGGAGCCGCAGGAATAACATTAGGAATGGCTGCGGCATCGGCCTAGCTCCGGAGCCGCAGGAATAACATTAGGAAAGGCCGCGGCTTCGGCCTAGCCTCGGAGCCGCGGCCATCTTGGTACACCCGGCGGCGGCCCTCCTCTGTTTACACCCACAGAGGAGGAGCTCGCACTCGTGGGGAAGAAGCACACGCTGGGAGTGTCTGTACTGCCCGAGGGGGGTCTCTTGCCCCGAGGACCCCCCATCTCTTGCCCCTAGTGGAGGGGGGGCTCTTGCCCCTAGAGGAGGGGGGGTCTCTTGCCCCGAGAGGAAAGGGGGGGTCTCTTGCCCCAAGAGGAGGGGGGTCTCTTGCCCCGAGAGGAGGGGGGGTCTCTTGTACTGAGAGGAGGGGGGGTGTTTGCACCGAGGGGGTACTATAGTTGGTGGATGGGGGGTGAACAGTGGGGGGGGGGGGAGATGTGTATATTACAGTGGGGGGGGAGATGTGTATATTACAGTGGGGGAGAATTTTTTATTTTTTTTGCCGATCCGAAAAATTATCCGATCCGTGACTCCTGATCCGAGGAACGATCCGAACCGCGAGTTTTTTGATCCGTTGCACCCCTAGTTATTAGTATATACCGTCGTCTTCATTGATGTGATACATTACATACTAGTCACAGAAAATGACTGTATGACGGATGCATCTATACTTCACTGCTTCTTTTTCATGCAGTGTATTCTTTTGAAAGGGTTTATTTTGTCATTCACGTGGAAATGTTGATAAACTAATGGGCTATGAAATGCGGGCACTTTATATTATTTGCATACAGTCTCTGAGGAGGGATGAAGCAAGCGTAATGTGAGTAAAAATCTCTCCTGCCATTTCAGAGGTAGTAGACTTTTTCTATTTTCCTTCCTTTTTATGTACTGGCATTTAAATGCAAGGCATGACTGGCTTTAGCCACTTCCACATCTTGCTCATTCATGAAAAGTGGTGAACAGGAAAACTGAAGCATTATCCAGTGCAGATTTCTGTGGACCTGTCATTAAAAATCACACTTTATATAAACCATGTCAGAACTGCCAAATCACTTAGCCCTGGTTCACACCAGTACGGCTTGACAATTGCACTACTTCAATGCAATTTCAAAGCCACAGATCAGTGCGATTTGCACCTCCGATTTCACTGCTGCTTGTGACTTAAAGGAGTTCTCTGACCTAAAACTTTTAACCCTCGCTGTGCCCGGGCTGTAAAAATATAGAAAATAAACTGTCACTTACCTGCCTACGATCCCCCGTTGTTCCGATATCGCCGTCCCGTTCTCCGGTCCCGGTCTCTTCCGCTTCCTGTGTGTCGGTGACTCATAGTGCGCTCAGCCTATCAGCGGCCGCGACGGGACATTGCTGCGGCCGCTGATAGGCTGAGCGCACTATGAGTCACCGACACACAGGAAGCGGAAGGGGCCCGGGACCGGAGAACGGGACGGCGATATCGGAACAACGGGGGATCGTAGGCAGGTAAGTGACAGTTTATTTTCTATATTTTTACAGCCCGGGCACAGCGGGGGTTAAAAGTTTTAGGTCAGAGAACTCCTTTAATTTAAAAAGAAGTCTATGCAAGTCACAATGAAATCCCCCAAAAAAGTAGTAGTGCAGGAACCTTTTTCAAAGTTGCTGTGACTTGAGTCGCAACGATTTGCATGTTTCCATTGCAGGCAACCAGTGTTAAAGGGTCACTAAAGGATTTTTTTTTTTAGCTAAATAGCTTCCTTTACCTTGCTGCAGTCCTGGTTTCATGTCCTCATTGTTCGTTTTTGCTTTCATGTTGCTGTAAATCCTCTCTGTTCTGGACACTTCCTGGTTGCCTGTTTCCTGATAACCACAGTACTGGGAGATTTCTCACGGTGGTCACTAATCAAGGAGGTGTGATTACTGTGTGTAAAACGAAACTGGATTGGTGCTGAGGAGTTTTAGACAAAGTATCACTGCTCTCTATTGGCTGACTGCCCTCTAGTGGCTCTCTGTACATCAGAGAACCAGCAAACAACAGCAAAAACTAAACTAAACTGCAGGCACATTATATGATTGTTTTTTTATCAATTTTTAATCATTTTTAAAAGGAATCAGTTAACTATTATGTATCTATGCCCTGTAAACAGTCATTTCAGCTAAAAAATTTTTTTCCTTTAGTGACCCTTTAATTTTGGTAGCATATTTCGATTTAGTTTTAGTCTTGTGACCAAAATGGGATTTTAGTTTTAGTCCCATTTAAGTCTTCTACAATTGTTTTAGTCGTATTTAGTCGATTAAAACTAATTTCAGTCATCTAAAATCTAATGGGTGTAATGCATTTTTTAAGCATTTCTCTACAATTTCCAAACTCATTATATACTGCTGGAGGGAAAAATCGAATATGTTATTATTTATGGTATTGAGGCATGAACATGTACTACAGACCAGTGTTAATTTTGACGTCAAATTCCATTTTAGTTTTTAGTCGTATTTTAGTCATCTCAATTGTTTTAGTTTTAGTCATATTTTTAGTCAACTAAAATGTTTTAGTCGACAAAATTAACACTGCAGGCAACTTGTCAAGTTGCATGACAAAATTGCACCGGGGTGAACCAGGGCTCATTGTAAGGGGGAAAAGGTGCTTTTTTTGTGCCTTGAATAAAAAATACAATGCTACCGCTAAGCTACTTTTTATACCCTAAAGCAAGGGTGCCCAACCTTTTGAAGAGCAAGGGCCACTTAAAGTGGAGGTTCACCCTGAAATGACAATTTTTAAGATTAGATTCATGCTCATTTTGTCTAGGGGAATCGGGTAGTTTTTTTAAAATCTAAGCTGTACTTACCGTTTTAGAGAGCGATCTTCTCCGCCGCTTCCGGGTATGGGCTGCGGGACTGGGCGTTGCTTCTTGATTGACAGTCTTCCGACAGGCTTCAGACGGTCGCATCTATCGCGTCACGATTTTCCGAAAGTAGCCGAATGTCGGTGCGCAGGCGCTGTATAAAGCCGCACCGACGTTCGGCTTCTTTCGGCTACTCGTGACGCGCTGTATGCAACCGTCGGAAGCCTGTCGGAAGACTGTCAATCAAGAAGGAACGCATGTGCTTTGTGGTGTGCTGTAGTGTGGGTGTTTTGCCCTTTACTGTATTACGCCTTGTACACACGATCAAACTAAACCGATGAAAACGGACTGAAGTTCAGTTTCCGCGGTCCAAACCGACTGTGTGTACGCCCCATCGGTCAGTTGTCCTTCGGTCCAAAAAAAGAGAACTTGCTTTTAAAATTGAACCGATGGAAGCCTAACCAATAGGTCAAAACCGGTCGTTAGCACGCACGACAATCGATTCAAAATCCACGCATGCTCAGACTAAATAAGGGGACGAGAGCGCTCATTCTTGTAAAACTAGCGTTCGTTTTGGAGATAGCACGTTCATCACGCTGTAACAGACAGAAAAGCGCAAATCGTCTTTTACTAACACAAAATCAGCTAAAGCAGCCCCAAGGGTGGCGCCATTGGATTTGAACTTCCCCTTTATAGTGCCGTCGTACGTGGTTTACGTGTTCGCGTTCTGACATGATCGGTTTTTAAACTGATGGTGTGTAGGCACATCAGACCATCAGTCAGCTTCATCGGTTAACCGATTAAAAACGGTCCTTCGGACCGTTCTCGTCGGATGGACTGATCGTGTGTACGCGGTCTTAGGTAGATACGCAAATTCCCGAACGTACGCCCGGCTGATGCAGTAAAGTTACGCCGTTTACGTTAGGCTTTTCCCGGCGTATAGTTGCCCCTGCTATATGGTGGCATAAGTGCGGCGTACCAATGTTAAGTATGGCCGTCGTTCCCACATCGAAATTTGAAAAAGTTGCGTCGTTTGCGTAAGTCGTCCGTGAATGGGGCTGGACGTCATTTACGTTCACGTCGAAACCAATGACGCCCTTGCGGCGTACTTTGGAGCAATGCACACTGGGAAATTCCACGGACGGCGCATGCGCCGTTCGGGAAAAACGTCAATCACGTCGGGTCACAGTATATTTACATAAAACACGCCCCCCTGATCCAAATTTGAATTAGGCGGGCTTACGCCGGCCGATTTACGCTACGCCTCCACAACTTACAAAGCAAGTGCTTTGAGAATACAGCACTTGCCCGTGTAAGTTGCGGAGGCATAACGTAAATCAGATACGTTACGCTCCGCACAATTTTACGCGGATGTACGAGAATCTGGCCCTTAGTGTTTTGAGGTGCCATTGAAAATGAAGGGCAACTCACACCTGTACACACATTACCCCAATGCACAGACATGAATTCTTCCTCAATGCTTAGCAGAGTTTTATTGGCACGCTGGTGTAGGAATCCTCCACAGGCTCAAAGGCTGATGGTTTTTAATTGTTTAGGGATTGCAGCATGAGTAAGAGGGGAATATAGGACAATGTGATTTTAAAAAACGTGGGACACTCTGTCATATGGAATAAAATTACGTTGAAAAATGGCATGAGTACTTTGAAGAAGAATCAGGTTATTCAATCACATTGCAGCATTTCTCATTTAAGGAATGGAAAAGTCTTGTGGAGAAGGGCTTTATCTTCTGTATTAATGCCCTGCGTCGACGCTGTTTACTTATATGTGTAATGTATTTTATACAGTCTCTAGTACATCATATAGTAGAACCTTATCCTGAAGATCAGACTTCTGCAGACGGTGTGATGAGAGCGCACTTCAGCAAGCTTCATCTGTTGATTATGATTCATTACAGATGATAGATGACCCACTGAACTTTAAAATTCCTGTTTTGCTGAAGAAAAAATAAAAAAAAGTAGACCTTTTATTTCCTTTTCGATATTACCTGATGTGGAGCCCATATCACTACTCATAGAAATACAGGGTGCATCACATTACATAGAAATGATAACATTGGCCCAGATTCAGGTAGGGCTTGCGCTTTATTTGCGGAGGCACAGGGCAACGATTTTGCCCTGCGCCCACGCAAATATTTTGCGCTGCCCTCGATTCACGGAGCAGTAGCTCCGTAAATTGCGAGGGCGCGCCGGCAAAATTGCCGGGGGCGGGAATCATTTAAATTAGGCGCGCTCCCGCGCCGAGCGTACAGCGCATGCTCCGTCGGGAAACGTTCCCGACGTGCATTGCGGCAAATGACGTCGCAAGGACGTCATTTGCTTCAAAGTGAACGTGAATGGCGTCCAGCGCCATTCACGATTCACTTACGCAAACGACGTAAAATTCGAACGTCGCGGTGTGTGAACGCCGGGTATCCTTAAGCATTGGCTGCCCCTGCTTTTAGCATGGGCAGCCTTACGCTAAAGATGCCGTACGCAACCGACGTAACTTGCGTACGCAGGGGGCGCGCAACATTGTGAATCGGCGTAAGTATGCAATTTGCATACTATACGCTGACCACAATGGGAGTGCCCCCTATCGGTCAACGCAAGAATGCAGCCTAAAATCTGCATGGCATAAGAGCCTTATGCCACGCAGATTTTAGGCTGCAGTCGGCGTAACGAGTTCTCTGAATCAGGAGAACTCGTTACGCCGGCGCAAGTCAGCAATTGCGCTGCGTAACTATGGTTACGCAGGCGCAATTGCTACCTGAATCTGGGCCATTGAATGTTCTGTGTGTCACAACACACTGTGCTTATCTGCCTCTAACAGCATTCATAGTTTTGTCATATATAATATATACATTTATTTATATATTTTTTCCTCTTTTTTTTTTTATAGGAGAAATTCATTCACACTTGATCAAGACTTTTAAAGTAAGTTTGTGGGGAAATTTCGGGTATTTGTAGCTGTGTTGTGGAATGTGTTGCCGTACAAGATTTGGAATTCCTCGCAGTCGACTGTTTTAAAAAATTGATTGATGGCATGATTATTGGCATACATGCACTCTCCATGTCTAGCCACGGTGCATGAGGCTACAGCATTTAGCTGCGGCAGGGATGTACAAGCACACCATCCACAGGAACACCATCCAGCCTGGCTACCAACAGCCTATCAAACTCTGATGCCGCGTACACATGACCGTTTTTAATGGAAATAAAATAAGTTTTTCTCTACGTGATTCTTGTCAAGCCTGCCCTGCATACACAAGATCGTGAAAAAAAATGCTTGAGCAAAGCCCAGTGACGTACAAAACGTAGGACGGCACTATAAAGGGGAAGTTTCATTCGAATGGCGCCACCCTTTGTGCTTGATTATGCAAATTTCTCTTCGCATAACTTGCTTCTGAGCATGCACATTTTTTTCCCCATCGTTAAAGCGTATACACGACCATTTTGCACGACGACAAGAAAAACGTTGAGAAAAAATGTTCACGTCACGAAAAATCATCTGGAGCCTACACACGGATGTTTTTAATGACCAATTTAAAAAATATAAATTTTCTCATCGTGAAAAATGGTCGTGTGTACGCGGCATGAGAGTCTGACAGCTTCTGCAGCTGAATCGAGCTGGGCAGTACACTTAGCAGTACTTTTTTTTTTTAGGGCAGTATGCACCCAGGGACGAATGCCCAGAATGCAGCCTGCTTTCGTTCTGGGCATTCATCCCTCGCCACATACTGCCCTAAACATACTGGACTAGATTCAGGTAGCCCTGCGTAATATTGTGCGGGTGTAACGTATCTCCGATAGTGATACAGTGCGCATGCTTGAAATTCCGACGCAAATCGTCAATGCTTTAGACGTGAACGTAACTTACGCACAGCCCTATTCGCGAACAACTTACACAAACAACGTAAAAATTTCAAAATTTGACGCGGGAACGACGTCCATACTTAACATTGCGTACGCCTCATAATAGCAGGAGCAACCTTACGCCGAAAAAGCCTAACGTAAACGACGTAACAAAATAGCGCCGGGCGTACATACGTTTGTGAATCGGCGTATCTACCTAATTAGCATTTTTCTTTGCGTAAATCGACGGAAGCGCCACCTAGCAGCCAGCGTAAATATGCTGCCTACGATACGACAGTGTAAGACACTTATGCCAGTCGTATCTATGAATCAGGCGCATAGATACGACGCCGCAACTCAGAGATACGACGGCGTATCTGGAGATACGCCGTCGTATCTCCTAGCTGAATCCGGCCCAGTGTACATAGTGCTAGGTGCACCGTCCATCCGCAGCAGCTGTCAGAGATCCTCAGAGTTTATTTTTTTTTTTTTTAAAGTTTTACACAGTATACAAAAAATACAGTAGTATTTATTTTTTTATTAACCACTTGCCGATCTGCCGCTGTCATTATACTGCGGCAAGTCGGGATGATCCCGCAAATTGCCGTAGGTGTACGTCGGCACGTTTAAGGGCGACAGCAGGCGTGTGGCTGGTGGCCGCCGGCGATCATGGGCATACGAGCCTGTTCTGATAATTGCGTATGTAAACACACAGATCCCTGTTCTGACAGGAGAGGAGATACAGATCGTGTTTTCCTACTAATCAGGAACAGCGATCTGTCTCCTACTCCAGTCAGTCCCATCCCCCCACAGTTAAAAACACACAATAGGGAACACATTTAACCCTTTGATCGCCCCCTAATTTTAACCTTTTCCCCAACAGTGACATTTACACAGTAATCAGTGCATTTTTGTAGCACTGATCGCTGTATAAATGTCAGTGGTCACAAGTGTCCGATCTGTCCGCCACAATCTCGCAGTCCTGCTAAAAATCGCAGGTTGCAGCCATTACTAGTAAAGATAAATAAAAATGCCCTATTTTGTAGACGCTATGGGCCAAATCCTCAAAGATCCTGCCTAACTTATCTTTTCCCATTTAAGTTACACTGCCTTAAAATTTCTACCTAAGTGCCCGATCCACAAAGCACTTACCTAGAAATTTCAGGCCGTGTAACTTAAAATTCTCCCGGCGCAAGGCGGTCCTCTTCTCCAGGGGGCGATTACAATTTAAATGAGGCGCGCTCCCGCGCCGGACGTACTGCGCATGCCCGTGACGTCATTTTTCCCGACGTGCATCGCGTGTTTTTACGATACGCCGAGTTTTGAGGATCGCTCCGGGTTAAAAAATTGCGACGGGTTAAAAAAAAGATACGGTGGAAAAAAAATAATCAAATTTAAAAAAAAATTGCAGTGATCGAAAAAAAGGTCTGTTTTTACAAGGTGTAAACAGTTTACACCTTGTAAAAGCAGCCCTAATTTTACGTATGCAAACGTAAACTTACGCAGAAAAAAAAAAGCTGAAAAGCTTTGTGGATCTCCGTAAGTCCTCATTTGCATACGCAAAGCGGCATTTCAATGCGAAATGCCCCCAGCGGCGGATGCGGTACTGCATCCTAAGTTCTGACAGTGTAAGTGTCTTACAGATGTCAGATCTTCTGCCTATCTTTGGAAAACTGCTTCTGAGGATCAGTTCCAAAGATAGGCACAGGGATACGCAGGCGGAACAGCAGTTCCGCCTGCGTATCCCTTTTGAGGATTTGGCCCTATAACTTTTGCACAAACCAATCAATATACGCTAATTTCGTTTTTTTTTTTTTACCAAAAATATGTAGAAGAATATCGGCCTGAACTGATGAAGAACTTTTTTTACTTTTTTTTGTGGGTTATTTATTATAGCAAAAAGTATAAAATATATATATTTTTTAAAAATTGTCGTATTTGTTTTGTTTATATTCGCAAAAAAATAAAACAAATCTTTCAGTGTATAATTGTCAATGTTGTAAATGCCAGAATTCAGTAAAGAATATACAAATTTATATATATATATATATATATATATATATATATATATATATATATATATATATAAAAGAAGGTAGTAAGACAAAGCAGTACATCAATATTCCCCGTATTTCTGAATATATACCGTATATATAGACACATGCATAACCATTTTTATATTTATACAAAGCTGCATTGCCTAATTTCCACAGTAGCATTCCAATAGGAATTATTTAAAAAATAACATATATATATATTACAGAATTAACTGCAGATAATATAAAAATGTACCTTGTATTTTAAAAAGCAAATGATGATGTTCCATGTTACCCTTTGGAAAAAATGCAAGAAATCGAAACAATTACACGTTTAAAGTATTTTGTCAGTGATCACTGATGGGAATTATTTTACGTACACTCCACCATATATTAAAAACAATTTAATATAGTAAGGCTCAAGAGGTTATCAGCACGGATGTGGTAACTTGTTCAAATTTATGTTTACTAAAATGCTATGTCCCTGGAGCTGTGGTATTAATAACCATGCAACAAAATTATGTTTCCCACTTCCTGTCACCTGTGATAAGTAACCGTGAATTTGAAGAATATTTTATCTCAGTTTAAAGAAGTTATAGATATTCCCTCTCGAGGCGGTTTTCTCAGATGGCCACATAAATATTGACTGCTATCTGAACTTTCAAAAGTGTCCAAATGGCAAACCAATAACAGCATCAACTTTTACCCTGTGTTGCATCCACAATAAAACTGCAGATTTAAACAAATATAAATATATGGTACGTAATAGAATTTGTGGGGAAAACCCCCCAAAATATTACATTGTTTTATGCTAATTAAAATAGTTCTAAAGGCAGAAGATTATTATTTTTTTATCTTAAAGTGATATTAAAGGTTCAGTTTTTTTTTTAAATAAAAAACATTACATACTTACCTTGACTATGCAGTTCGTTTTGCACAAAGTGTCCCCGATCCAGCTGTTCTGGGGTCCCAAGGCGGCTCTCGTAGCTCCTCCCTGCATTAGATAACCCCCTCTGGGAAGCTGTCTTCTGAGGGGGTTACCTTGCGGGCGCGCTCCTGTGTCATACACTGGTCCCCGACGCCCACGTCATTGGATTTGATTGACAGCAGTGGGAGCCAATGGCTGTGCTGCTATCAATCTATCCAATAAAGAGCCGGGAACCCGTGGAGTGTGTGACGTGATATCACGCCCATGGAAATTCGGGACTCGGGTAAGTAAAACGATGTGGGGCTGGGGGGCCGGACGCTGCAAGGTGTTTTTTCACCTTAATGCATTAAAATGGTATCAAAGTATTTTTTTTTGTTTAAAAATACTTACCTGCTCTGTGCAGGGGTTTTGCACAGAGCAGCCCGGATCCTCCTCTTCTCGGGTCCCCGGCTTCTCCCTCTTGCCGAGTGCCCCTCACAGCAAGAAGCTTGCTATTGGGGCACCCGAGCCGCTGCTCTGTGTGTCCATTCAGACATCGCCCAGACCCTCTCTCTTCTCATTGGCTCACTGACTTTGACAAAAGCCGAAGCCAATAACTCCTGCCCCTGTCTCAGTCCCAATGAGAGAGAGAGAGTCCCCTGACAGCTGAGGCTCTCATGCAACATCGCTGGATCTAGATGGGGCTCAGGTAAGTATTAGGATGGGGCTGAGGCCGCGTACACACGGTCGGAAAAATCCGATGAGAATGGTCCGACTGGCCATTTCCATCGGTTCATCGCTGAAGTGGCCTGATGGTCTGATGTGCGTACACACCATCATTCCAAAAAACGATCGGGTCAGAACGTGGTGACGTCAAACACACAAGACGTGCTGAATAAAACGAAGTTCAATACTTCCAAGCATGCGTCGACTTGATTCTGAGCATGCGCGGGGTTTGAACCGATGCTTTCTGTACTAACCATCGGTTTGGACCGATCGGGCAGCGGGCCATCGGGTCGATTTTAAAGCATGTTTTAAAATTTTCGACTGAAGGACAACAGACTGATGGGCTATACACACCGTCGGTTTGGACCGATGAAACTGAACCTCGGTCCATTCTCATCGGATTTGTCCGACCGTGTGTACGTGGCCTTAGAGGCCCATATTTTAGAGAAGCAATTATGTCTTCCATCAATCTGTTTTCAACTTGAGTTGAATTGAGGATTTGTTTGTTGCCAGAATGTCAGGTTGCACGCATGGGCAGCATTTATTAAATGTATAAGTTATTTTTATTTTTATTTATTTGTGGTACTTGAGGATGGAGGTTTAGTATAGAAGGAATGCAGCTAGATTATCTGTGAGATCCACATTTGTTAATTTCTTAATTATAGTGTTTACTTTGCTCCAGAACCTCTGTAACATCAGATATTCCCAGAAGATATGAAATATTCTATTAATGGCTTTATTACCACGGCAGCAAATCAGGGAGCCATTCGGAAGGGCTCTGTGGAGGATGGAGGGAACCCTATACCACCTGGAAGCTATATTATATCCTACTTATTTGTGTTTTGTTAGAAATCGAGGCTTGATGAGCAAAGCAAAAAATATGTCCTTTTTTTTCTGGAGTGAATGATGCCTCTAGATCTTTTTGCAAGGATGAAATGTCTCTTATTAGCACAGCCATTTTTATTGAGCTGTTCAACAACATCGCTGTATTGCTAAACCCTTTATTGCTAAACCCCAAATTTCCTACCTGTGGCGTTTAGTGTTAAATTCCATATACCAATTCTGCTCAGTTTTGCTACCTTAAACCCCATACACACTGGGCTAGATTCAGGTACAATTGCGCTTTTTTTACAGAGGCGTTTTTGGCCTGTGCCCCCGCAAATTTACTGCGCTGCCCTTGATTCACGGAGCAGTAGCTCCGTAAATTGCGTGGGCGCGCTGGCAAAATGCCCGGCGTAAGCGCGCGCAATTTAAATGATCCCGTAGGGGGCGGGAATCATTTAAATTAGGCGCGTTCCCGCGCCGATCGTAGAGCGCATGCTCCGTTTCCCGACGTGCATTGCGGCAAATGACGTCGCAAGGACGTCATTTGCTTCAAAGTGAACGTGAATGGTGTCCAGCGCCATTCACGAATCACTTACGCAAACTATGTAAATTTGAAATTTCGTGACGCGGGAACGACGGGTATACGTAACATTGGCTGCCCCTGCTAATAGCAGCGGCAGCCTTACGCGAAAAACGCCGTACGGAAACAACGTAAACTGCGTATGCAGGGCTCGCGTAACGTTGTGAATCGGCGTTAGTATGCAATTTGCATACTATACGCATGTTTACAACGGGAACGCCACCTAGCGGCCATCGCAAGAATGCAGCCTAAGATATGCGGGCATAAGAGCCTTATGCCGCGCATATCTTAGGCTGCAGTCGGCGTAAGGAGGTTCCTGAATCAGGAGCATTCGTTACGCCGGGGCAAGTAAGCAATTGCGCTGTGTAACTATGGTTACACAGGCGCAATTGCTTCTTGAATCCAGGCCACTATTAGATTTTCTGCGATTTACCAAAACCACGTAGTGCAAGGGCCTGCCTGATTGCATACAAATTGAAACCCTTAAAGCAGTGTTCTGCCTAAAAAGAAAACATTAAAAGCCAACAGCTATACATACTGCAGCTGCTGACTTTTAATAAATGGACACTTACCTGTCCTGGAGTCCAGCGATGACAGAACCCGCAGCTGATGCCATTGTGGGTATGGGAACCCGGCATTGTAGCCTTTCAGCTTTACGCCGGGAACCCTACTCTTCTCTCTCCTATTGGGCCGGCGGAGGAGGAGGGAGCCCCCCGTTGTTGATGTCACAGCTCCACGGCAGGGACTCCCGGAAGTAGGAAAGGACAGGTATCCTCTCCCCCCAAAGTGTCAATTGTGGCACCGGAGGTGGGAGGAATCCGATAAGCGGAAGTTCCACTTTAGGGTGGAACTCTGCTTTAAGATTTCACCTTATATGATATGGTTGTGGTAAATCTGAAGACAAAAATCAGCAACAAATCTAATAGTGTGCATAGGACTTTAGTCTAAGTTCAGTCACGTGTTATAATGAGAGAACATTTTCTGGGAACAACAGTGAGCCAATCACATGAGTTTGGAGTGTTCTGGAGGAACACCCCCATGTAAGGAAGCTATGTATTTGCAAAATTGCTGGTTTTAGTAAATCATAGCCTTCTGCAGATGAAACATTGAAGGTCATTTTTTGTATTATTTGTTCACGAAAAGGTTTTGTGTATCTGCTATTTTAAGAAGGGTGGGGTTAAATAAACCAAAAAACATCCTGAATTGGGTAGAGATGGTGTCTTGCACACCTATTCACAAGCGAATGTATAGTATAAGCAAGAGCACGGGATGCGAAATCTTTTTTCTTGGAGCAAATAAGAAGTACAATAAAGATCTTTTTGATTTCCATTAGACATTTGGGCTTCAATTTTGTCACATAATTTAATTTTTGGACCATCATCTTTGGTTACTGTACTTGGTATCTAATAATGGCAGGTACACACGATCCGATTATCGGACAAATGATCGTCCGTTTTTTTTTTTGTATGCTATTCTCAAGTCGAATCTGATGAGTTTCACGAAAATTCTCATACGGCAGAATAAAAATTCGGAAGTGATGTTATGTGTTGTAATGCATTTGTATTGCATTTTTGAACGACAACTGTAATGATTAAACACAAATTTCAATGCATGTCCAATAGAATAATATCAGATGAACTGTCATGACTGGCTCTCAAAAGCTCTGTACTAACGATCCGATTATCGTATGATCGTTTCGAAAGCGCCATTTTTCGTACAATTTTCGGATCGTGTGCAGGGCTTAAATTCCTTGCTGCTGTTTTGTGTCTCACGCTTGACTGTTAAGCCCCGTACACACGATCCAAAAATCGTACGAAAAATGCCGCTTTCGAAACGATCGTACAATAATCGAATCATTGGTACAGAGCTTTCGAGAGTCGATCAGGACAGTTCATCCGATATTATTCTATCGGACATGCACGGAATTTTTTTCCGTGCGATCGTATGATTTTTCGTTTAATCATCACAGATGTCGTTCGAAAATGCAATACAAATGCATTACAACACATGACATCACTTCCGATTTTTTTATTCTGTCGTGACTTTAGTAAACTCATCAGATTCGATGTGAGATTAGCATACAAAATAAAACGGATGATCATTCGTCCGATAATCGGATCGTGTGTACCGGGCATTACTGTGTTTACATTTATTACTATTACTTTGCCGTCAATGTACTGTATATATGTTTATTTTTCGTAGTTTATTTTGTAAAATTTCTTAGTATTTTACATTGATCTTCAACCCCTTCTGCATTCTGGCTTTGTCTTAATAAGCATTGGTGGATGCAAAGTCACTTGTTCCACACTATTTCTATCCCTTTACATTCCAAAGATGAACTTGTTATCTACAATATCTTCATCACTGTGCTGCTGTGTGAGTTGGAAAAAGTAGGCCATGCAAAAATGGACAATACATTTGATTTGCTTTCTGCAGCCTAATTGTCTAACCAATAATTTTTCACAGCAATCTATAGTATAGGACAACCCTGGAAAGGGACCATACGTTAATTAGCAGGAATATGGAAATGTTACTTGACATTTTACTAAACAATGTATATACACGAGGCAGGAAAATCCACATTGTGCACTCTTCAATAGTGCAGCTGTACTTTAAATCTGTCTCTTTCAGGTGACTATATATATTTTGCTCCCATCACCTTGGCCAGGAGTCCTACATCTCTAGTGTATATGATTATGTCCCAACACTTTTCCCACAGGTTCACACCCCAGCAACTATCACCCAGTCATCTTTCTTTTAAAGCAGGGGTCTCAAACTTGCGGCCCTCCAGCTGTTGCAAAACTACAAGTCCCATCATGCCTCTGCCTGTGGGAGTCAGTCATGCTTGTAACTGTCAGCCTTGCAATGCCTCATGGGACTGGTAGTTTCACAACAGCTGGAGGGCCGCCAGTTTGAGACCCCTGCTTTTGAGCATCTGATTATCTCACACCTCTTGATAATTGGAAAGTTTTACAGGGAAACTTCTGCTGCCTTCTGCTTTTTATAACCTAATTGGTGTATGATTAAGATCCAAGGTGAACAATAATTATAAAAATGCTCTGATGATGTTTGGTGTGATACAGTTTTTTGCAGATCACCAGTAAAGTGGTTAAGGTGTTTCTAAAGGCAGAAGTATTTTTTTAAATCTTAATGCATTCTATGCATTAAGATAAAAAAAAAAACTTCTGTGTGCAGATCCCCCCCCTCAGCCACTCTAATACTTACCTGAGCCCCATCTCGATCCAGTGACTTTGCACGAGAGTCTCAGCTGTCCGAGGCTCTCCCTCCTGATTGTCCGAGACACAGCATCGAGCGCCATTGGTTCCTGCTGCTGTCAATTAAAGTCAGTGAGCCAATGAGGACAGAGAGGGGGCAGGGGCGGAGCAGTGGCTCCGTTTCTGAATGGACACACAGAGCAGCGGCTTGGCTTGGGTGCCCCAAAAGCAAGCTGCTTGCTGTGTAGGGAGGGGCCAGGAGCACCGGGGAGGGACCCGAGAAGAGGAGGATCGGGGCTGCTTTGTGCAAAACCACTTCACAGAGCAGGTAAGTATAATATGTTTGTTATTTTTAAACAAAAAAACAAGACTTTAACCACTTAAGCCCCGGACCAATATGCTGCTAAATGCCCAAAGGCGTTTTTACAATTCGGCACTGCGTCGCTTTAACAGACAATTGCGCAGTCGTACAACGTGGCTCCCAAACAAAATTGGCGTCCTTTTTCCCCCTACAAATAGAGCTTTCTTTTGGTGGTATTTGATCACCTCTGCGGTTTTTATTTTTTGCGCTATAAACAAAAATAGAGCGACAATTTTGAAAAAAATTCAATATTTTTTACTTTTTGCTATAATAAATATCCCCCAAAAACATATATAAAAACATTTTTTTTCCTCAGTTTAGGCCGATACGTATTCTTCTACTTATTTTTGGTAAAAAAAATCGCAATAAGTGTTTATCGATTGGTTTGCGCAAAATTTATAGCGTTTACAAAATAGGGGATAGTTTTTTTGCATTCTTATAAATTTTTTTTTTTTTTACTACTATTGGCGGCGATCAGCGATTTTTTTCGTGACTGCGACATTATGGCGGACACTTCGGACAATTTTGACACATTTTTGGGACCATTGTCATTTTCACAGCAAAAAATGCAATTAAATTGCATTGTTTATTGTGAAAATGACAGTTGCAGTTTGGGAGTTAACCACAGGGGGCGCTGTAGGAGTTAGGGTTCACCTAGTGTGTGTTTACAACTGTAGGGGGGTGTGGCTGTAGGACTGACGTCATCAATCGAGTCTCCCTTTAAAAAGGATCTCTCGATCGATACGCCGCCACAGTGAAGCACGGGGAGCGATCGCGACGGAGCGGCTATAAACGAATAGCCGCGCCGTCGTCCCTGATCGCTCCCCGCGGGAATCCGCCCGCCCCACGCAGCGGGGGGGGGGGGGGGGTTTACCGATCGGACCCCCCACCCGCTAGAAGGCAAGGACGTATATATACGCCCTTCTGCCTGTCCGTGCATTTTGCGGACGTAAATAGGGGTTAATATCGCTTTAATCTGCAGTCTGCTTTGTTCCCTTTATTACATTTTCTCCTCAGTGCAGCTGGTTGTTCAAAACTGCAGAGAAAATGGGAAAAAAGAGGAATTGTTTCTCTTACAGCCAATCAGGATTTGTATTTCTTTTTTGTCCATTTAGAGACCAGTTATTTAGTAATTCTTGGACATTCAAGTTATAATGCGGTCTTTAGGAAGTTGGGACACTGGCAAACACAAATGTTAAACCAGCCCCTGTATAGCCCGGCCTCCAAACATCATACCTGCAGGAATAAACCAGTAGTCTTTAGACATTGGTAGAGCCAGCTTCATACTGTACATGAACATTATTGTAATACTCCCACGTTCTGTCGTTTTCCACTATTTAGTCTATTTACAGTACAGGACTGATATCGCAGAATGTCTCATATGTCCGCGATAATGCCACAGGTTCTTATTTAACGTGTCTAAGATTGTTTTCTAATGAGCTGATTCATGTAGTTCTATATTGGTATACAACCGTACACCATGTAATGTCTATAAGCCTGTAAATCTAAATTGTAACAACACACCATACGCATTGATTTTTGTCTTCATTCAGGAAATGGAGCCATATCCAATACTCCGTACAAGTCAGGATTACCTGCACTTAATGTCACAGTCACCTTGACGGCACTGTGCATAGTGCAGGACTCGTACAAATCTCATGGGCAGCCCAGGGACCCTGCAAGAAAAAAACAGTGGCCCAGATTCAGGTAGATTCGCACAATATTTGCGTGGGCAAAGAGCAAAAATTTTTCTCTGCGCCCATGCAAATATTGCGCTTTGCCCGCGATTCACGGAGCAATTGCTTCGTAAATTGCGCGGGCGATATGCTAAACACCCGGGCGTAAGGCTGCCTAATGTAAATGATCCCGCCGGGGGCGGGAATCATTTAAATTAGGCGCGCTCCTGCGCCGAGCGAACAGCGCATGCTCCGTCGGGAAACTTTCCCGACGTGCATTGCGGCAAATGACGTCGCAAGGACGTCATTTGCTTCTAAGTGAACGTGAATGGCGTCCAGCGCCATTCACGGTTCACTTACGTAAACGACGTTAAATTTGAACGTCGCGAGCGGGAAGCGCAGCTATACTTTAGCATTGGTTGCGCCTGCTATTAGCAGGAGCAGCCTTATGCTAAAGTCGCCGTACGGAAACTCCGTACCTTGCGTGCGCAGGGCCCGCGCAACTTTTGTGAATCGGTGGTAGTATGCAATTTGCATACTATACGCCGATCACAATGGCCGCGCCCCCTAGCGGCCAACGCAAGAATGCAGCCTGGGATGTGAAGGCATAAGGAGGCTTATGTCTGTCACATCCTAGGCTGCAGTCGGTGTAACGAGGTTCCTGAATCAGGAGCACTCGTTACACCGGAGCAAGTAAGCCCTTGCGCCGCGCAACCTATGGTTGCGCGGGCGCAAGTGCTTCTTGAATCTGGGCCAATGTTCACAGTTGTCCATGGCAAGTGTTTGCTGTGGACCCTTTACACCTAGGGCCAGTTGTGGCTCAGTTGTGGTTTGATTCAAACATAAATGGGCAGTGAGCATAGATGTTACTGACGGAACCTCTATATAGAACATTCAAATCAGGTTGCCTGGTATACAGTGCCTTGAAAAAGTATTCATACCCCTTGAAATCTTCCACATTTTGTCTTGTTACAATCAAAAATATAAACTGATTTTATTATGATTTTATGTGATAGACCAACACAAAGTGACACATACCGTATTTATCGGCGTATATCGCACACTTTTTTTCCCTGAAAATCAGGGCAAAATCGTGGGTGCGCGCTATATGCCGATACCCGCTTCCCGCGCCGTGTTTGAATGCCTACACTCGCGTACATTCGGCCAGGCTCGGCTTCGTTCGTAGTCACGCTCTGTGACGTTTATGCATGAGAAGTCGAGCCTGGCCGAATATACCCGAGTGTACTGCGCTCAGTAAACGTCGGCGGAGACTTCAAACTGAGCGCGGGAAGCGGGGATTCGACATGAAGACAGCGCGGGAAAAGCCGGGAGGACACTACCGAGGCCACATAAAATTCCATGGATTTGTCCGATGGCTGAGGCCTCGTACACATGACTGAACATGTCCGCTGAAACTGGTCCAGGGGACCAGTTTCAGCGGACATGTTCGGTCGTGTGTACGGCCGACCGGACAATTTTCCGGCGGATCGGACAATTTTCCGGCGGATCGGACATGTTCAGTCGTCTGTACGACTCACCGGACATGTCCGCTCAGCCGAAAGCCCTCACATGCGTCGAAGTGATTCGACGCATGCGTGGAAGCATTTACCTTCCAGGGTCGCGCACTGATGACGCGGCGACGGCGCGGCCACGTCACCGCGTATCCTGTCCGCATGGATTTCTGTTTGATGGTGTGTACAACCATCAGACAGAAATCTCCGAGCGGACATGTCCGATGAAAACGGTCCGCGGACCGTTTTCATCGGACAGATCCGCTCGTGTGTACAAGGCCTCAAACCTCTACACATTTGTTTTCTATGGGCACACTAGGGGAGGAAAGGCGTTCAAAGCAGGTAAGACATGACAACCAAGCGGCTAGCATTTTCGGCAAATACTGGCTGCAGGTTTTTTTTACATGGCAGTTTTCTTTTATATGCTGTATTTAGGCATGTGTTGAAAACTCAGTGCTAAGCCTTCTCTACAGGCTTAGTGTTTCTGACCATTTCATCCATTATTTGTTATGAAAGGGTTAAACCATCCAGTTTTAATGGGTTTTCCTCTATTGTCTATTTTTTTCCCCCTTCTTTTTTTATTTTTTTTTTATATTTTCAATCTCCTAGTCTTTAGGTATAGCTGCTGTAGCATTATGAAGAATGATTGATGATCCAGGAAAGTTTCTTGTGAAGCACTTGTTATATTGTGCAATGCACTGGGGGGTCAGCTTCACTTGACTGATGCATGATTTATCCGATATCCCTGCCACTTTCTCAGATAAAGCTGCTGTTTTATCGAAAATGCCAGAGACGGTGATTTAGAATTTATAAGCTCCCCCCACCTCCCCATTGCCTTCCTTCCCCCCCCCAAATAATTGTCCCGATCCTTTTCTTTTGGTTGCAATAAAACGATAAAGGTAATTGCACACAAATGTGATAGAGCACCAAAAACACAATAAAATTAGCCGGAATTAGCTAGGCTTGTCAATGAGAAGTATTTATGAAATGCAGTACTGTAATAAGGAAGATAGATATTATAGCTCGGAGGTGAAGTATTGCTTTAATGTAATCCTCTTTGAAATTTTAAAAAGAAACCATTACAATGGAGAGCGGTGTTTGAAATTAAGTTCTTATAATAGGCGGCAATAACACATTCCAAAGGTAATGTTTTCTTGTATGGTGCGCTTATTTGAATTACCTTTTTTACATTGCTTGTTTCCAGTCCTCTGGGGAATTTTTAAGCGGTCGAGGATTTGAACCATTTTTGATGAACCAAAATTCTAATTATTTATGAATGATTTTAGCAACTTTTATCTAATTTTTTTTCCCACCTTTGCTCTATTCTTAGCTGCGGGTCTCAGGAAATAATGTCATTTCCTTTTGATGTCCTGAAGTTAGTCGTAAAATAAGATAATGACTTAATAACGATAATATTTTTCCACATACCATTAAAACTAAATTATGGATCCTGTGGTGTATCAGCTGATAGATTAAATGTTTTTTGGAATATGGATGAATGTTCTTGTGGAAGGATTAAAAAGCAAGTTTGGCCACTAGTTTTAGGTATGAATGGGGCTTGGCTAGATTGGCTTAAATATAACTTAAAGTGGATGTAAACCCAATTCATTAAAATTGGAGTTGGGCAGAGTATAAGCCGAGTTTTAAAGCACATTTTTTTGTGCTGAAAATGCCCCCCTTTGCTTATACTCGAGTCACCTTTTTGCACCTAATCTCCCGGATTTGGGGACCCAGGACCGGCCGGCCGTAGGCCCCCTGAACCCCAAACTTGGCACACCTATAGCCCCACTCTACATAACACAACATCTCCCTGTTCTTCCTAGTGAAATGTCACTGATTGTCTGCTCCCTCTCATCGGGAGCAGCGATCAGTGACGTGTCACTCGTAGCCACGCTCCCTAAGGCCCCGTACACACGACCAAACATGTATGCTGAAACTGGTCCGCGGGCCAGTTTCAGCATACATGTTCGGTCGTGTGTAGGCGCGAGCGGGCCGAATTCCAGCAAACATTTGCCCGCCGGGCCTTTTCCCAGCAGACAAATATTCCTGGACGTGTTTTAAAACCGTCCTCTGGAATCCTGCCCGCTCGGACATGTACGGTCGTCAGTACAGACCTACCGTACATGTCCGAGCGCCCGCCGTCCCTCGCATGCGTCGAATGACTTCAACGCATGCGTGGAAGCCTTTAAATGGCAGGCCCGCCCACGTCGCCGCGTCATCGTTGCGGCGACGACGAGGACACGCCCCGCGTAGTGTTTACGCGCGGACTTCTGTACGATGGTTAGTACAACCATCGTACAGAAGCCCTCTGGCAGGCATGTACGGTGAAAACGGTCCGACGGACCGCTTTCATCGTACATGTTTGCTCGTGTGTACCGGGCCCTACAGTTAGAATCACTCCCTAGGACACACTTAACCCCTTCCTAGCCCCCTAGTGGTTAACCACTTCACTACCAGTGTCATTTACACAGTAATCATTGTCCGATGTGTCTGCCATAATGTCGTAGTCATGATAAAAATCGCTGATCGCCACCATTACTGGTAAAAAAAAAAAAAGATAAATATGCCATAGAACTACCCCCTATTTTGTAGACGCTATAACTTTTGCACAAACCAATCATTATACACTTATTGCATTTTTTTTTTTTTTACCAAAAATATGTAGAAGAATACGTATCGGCCTAAACTGAGGAAAACATTTGTTTTTTTATATATTTTTTGGGGATATTTATTATAGCAAAAAGTAAAAAATATTGCTTTTTTTTCAAAATTGTCGCTGTTCTTTTGTTTATAGCGCAAAAATTTAAACCCGCAGAGGTGATCAAATACCACCAAAAGAAAGCTCTATTTGTGGGAAAAAAAGGACATCAATTTTGTTTGGGAGCCACGTTGCACGACCACGCAGTGCCGAATCGCAAAAAGTGCTCTGGTCTTTGGCCAGCCAAATGGTCTCAGGCTGAAGTGGTTAAAGCCCAAGTTAAGCAGTGTTAAACTCAAAACCAAAAACATTATATTATGTTGCAGCTGACCATTCAGATGTGGTGGCTGCATCAGTCTTCTTTATTTGGCGTTGCCTCTGTTTTCACCCGGGGATCTGGCCAGTAAAACACTTAGGCCCGGATTCAGAGACGGCTTACGCCGACGTATTTATTGATACGCGGCGTAAGTTCAAAGATGCGCTGTCGTATCTATGCCCCTTATTCACAAAACTAGATACGCCTGAAATATGGCTTCAGCCGACCGACGTAAGTTGCCGTACGCCCTCGTATCTTGGGTGCATCGCTGGCCGCAAGGGGCGCTTCCGTAGATTTACGCGTCTAATATGCAAATGACCTAGATACGCCGATTCACGAATGTACTTGGGCCCGCTACGCCATTTACGTAAGGCTTACGTCTGGCGTAAAGTTACCCCTGCTATATGAGGTGCAGCCAATGCAAAGTATTGACGTCGGAACAAGCGTATATTTTTACGTCGTTTACGTAAGTCGTACGTGAATGGGGCTGGGCGTAGGTTACGTTCATGTCAAGGCATTGAGCCGGGGTATCTTAGGGCGTAGATTGGACCTGATACTGAGCATGCGCGCACATGCGCCGTTAGTTCGGCGCTTCATTTACATGGGGTCATGATTAATTTCCATACAACACGCCCACTACCAGCCTACTTTGAATTACGCGGGCTTATGCCGGCCCATTTACGCTACGCCGCCGTAACTTAAGGAGCAAGTGCTTTGTGAATACTGTACTTGCCTCACTAAGTTACGTTGGCGTAGCGCATATGAGATACGCTACGCCCAACTAAAGATACGCTGATGTACGTGAATCTGGCCCTTACTGTATTAGTAAGGCTCAACTCTGGAGGAATAAGAAAAAGAGGCACAGCAGACAGCAGCATTGTCAGTCTGGGGAATTGGGGGGGGGGGGGGCAAGTAGTGTTAAATGTATTATCAAATTTAGAACAAATAGCAAATTGAAGCCACACTCCAACTCACAATTTCTAAGCAGTTACAACAAATATTTTTTCCTTTTGGGATAAAGATTTTACATGAACAAATAGGTGTGATCATTTTAATCACCCCTGTCAGTGTTAAGTGGTTTGTCTCATCCATGTAAACTGATACAAACTGATACAATCTTGTGCTGTGAAAAACATAATTGTTGGCTGGATTGAAAATAGAAGAAAGAAAACCCACAAAAAGGTAAAAAAAAAACAAGCGAATGCAGCCATCACATCTAATTGATCAGCTGCAATATAATAAATGTTTGCTTTGGGTTTAATACTGCTTTAATATGGGGAGAACGTACACATTTCATGCAGATTGTATCCTTGGTGTTGCAAGGCAAGAGTGCTAACCATTTAGGAGGCCAACCCCATATGGTGATCCGTCAGATTCTTTGTTCCATTTATTAGATTAGATATCTGAATGTCAAGTGATCAGAATGCCTTGATTTTGCAATGTGAAATTATATACTTTGTCTTTCTCTCTCTCACTACCTTTTTTTCTTTATCTTTTTTGTCATACTGTTTTTATTCTCACCCCTACTGTAAATATTATGTTTTGTACACATCATATTACCTGTCTATAATTAAGGATAAAGGAAAACTGCAGAATGATGTATTTTTTTACTTCCTTCTTTCTTTTAAATGGCTGAAATAAACCCACCAGAGGCCATCGTTTTGAGTAGCAAGTGTGATTTATCGAGTCAAGCACTACAAAAGGCACCCTCACAATTTGTTTCAAAGTTACATGTGATTAAGCTTTGGGCCATGTAACTGATGATATAAAAATAGATATCACTGAGAAGGGAGCGTAGACCAGGGGAATGAACACTGCATGACTACAAATCTGTCGATTACCAGACCCCCTCTCATTGCTGCATCTAACACAGATAGTGTAGTGTTGTGCAAGTGTGAAATCCTATCATTAATCACAGTGGCGTGGAGAATGATCAGTGTCTGCTGGGAAACATCCACTAAATCCGCAGGGAGACTGTAATGGTCAGGTTGCATTTGATTGTTTGGTCGTTGGGGGGGGTAGCTTTAAGGAAATTTTATATTGTTGCTGATGGTGAACAGAAAGAGTATGCCGTTTCCAAATGTGTCATTCAATACAAATAAGGACCTGAAATTTTATTTTAATTGACAAATATGTTCAGAACTGTATTCTGTGATGTAAAAAAGGAGAATCTAGGAATGGGATCATGTAAGTCATAGCGAAAGTGAAGGGATATTTTAGTTTTTCCATCACACAAAACTTTAGAACAGGGATCTCCAAATCTCCAAACAACGGCCCTCCAGCTGTTGCGGAACTACACTTCCCATGAGGCATTGTAAAACTCTGACATCCACAGACATGACTAGACATGTTGGGAATTGTAGTTCCTGAGCAACTGGAGGGCCATAGTTTGGAGACCCCTGCTCTAGAACATCATCTGAGGGTTTTGGGTGGGGGGGTCAGCAAATGGTTGATTGTGATTTATCAATCGATTGTGGACAGTTGACCAGTAGATTGTGATTTGAATTGGTTGTGACTGGCAGGCAAAAGTGCCTGCCTAAAAGGTTATAACTAGGGTATAACTCCTGTCGTTGCATGTTCACACTCTCGGCTACTGCCTCTGCAGCTAAAGGGGGTAGGGATTGGGAGTGTCGTGCCCCACAATCTATACCCGATATTTATCCGAGCATTCAGTCAGGCAGGTCAGAAAACCGGGGGGGGGGGGGGGGCAAGTGCGTGCCCCCCTCTCCTGAACCATACCTGGCCACATGCCCTCAACAGAGCCCCCCTGACCCAAAGCACATTGTCCCCATGTTGATGGGGTGGGGACAAGGGCCTCTTCCCCACAAGCCTCTGGCCAGTGGTTGTGGGAGTCTGTGTGGGCCAATTTTGACAATTCTTTAATTAGAAAATCAGAAATAAAAAAAATATTTCCCCCAGCGTAGATCAATCACGATGCCCCCTGACTCAAAAAACAGCTCTGGTCTCTACGAAGACTCCCACAATCTGCCAGCTCCGCCTTATGACAGCTCTTAACTAAGGGGCTCCAGCCCCCTAGTGATGTCATCGACCAAGGGCATGTCAGACAGTGGGGCCACCCGGTGGCGTCTCCGGGGGGCACCCCCCTTGTGACATCACCAACACAGCATGCTGTTGGTCGAAGATATCACAAGGGGGCTGGCCGGCAACGTCACCAGATTGCCCAGCCCCTCAGTTATGTAAGAGCTGTCGGACGGCGGGAGCCTTCATTGGGACTGGATTATTTTTTTCTTCAGGTCGGACATTATTTTTATTTCTTAATAAAGGAATTGTGGGGAATGAGTAGGGGTACAATGTACCCCATACTCGTATACATGGGAGGCCCCCTTCCATATTCCAATAAGCCTCCCCACAACCACTTCCCGTGGTTGTGGGACGAGGCCCTTGTCCCTATAAACATGGGGACAAGGTGCCCATGTTGAGGGGATGTGGCCTGGTATGGTTCAGGATTGGGAGGGCACTTGCTTGTCCCCCCTATTCCTGACCTGCCAGGCTGCATGGCCCTTGTCCCATACCAGGATGTGGCCTGGTATGGTTCAGGAGCGGGGGGCACTCGCTCACCCCCCCCCCCCCCCCTGTTCCTGACCTGCCAGGCTGCATGCTCATATAAGGGCTTGGTATAGATTGGGGGAGACCCCACACTGTTGTTTTCTTTGCCTGGAATTATTTTGTTTATATTAAGCTGTGAGTGGGGATAAGTCATCGGTTGTTAAGGACGTGGCGGCCAGCTTCCTGGCCCTATCCTTAACAACCAGCTATTGTTCACACAAAATTCTAATTGTTCGATCAACTTTCAACTGATTCAAATTCAAATCATTCTTAAAATGTGGAATTCATTAGAAAATAAAGAAACCAAACAACAATAAGCTAATATTTTTGTTCTGCACATGTCTAATGACTAGAGCACAAACAAAACGATCACATTGGTCAAAACCAAAGTTGTAACAAGACCACACTCATCCAAAGGAGCATCAAGTCGCAGGGTAAAATCACAGTGGAAATCTGACAATTTTTAAGTCGCACAAGTAGGAATAGACTCTTATTAGCACATTTACCCATATGTGTATAATTCAGGGCTCAAAATTTCAAGTCCTGAGCTACTTGCCACCAGTTGCCCCACCCAACTCCTACCTTGCCCCACCCCTAATCCTGTCCCTAACCATGCCCTTGTGAATTATCTCATGAAATTACACTGTTAAATGTTTCATGCAGCATTAAGTCACAAAAATAAATATTAACCAACAACTTTGTTGAACTCTCGTGCCCCCCTTTCCTATCTCATGCCATAAAAATAGGATAACTATATCTGTGCTGATCCAAGGCCACCCACAGATATTAGAATTCCCAAAAGTGAGAAGTGCAGCCAATCCAACCAACATAGCAAACATGGTAAAACACATAATTATGCCAGGCTGGGCTGGGGATGGAGCGGAGGCCCAGAGGAGTGTAGACCTACATTGTTGGAGAGCTCTCTGATACCGTAGGGCACCGAGCCCCAGAATGACAGCGCAGAAAATACAAGCAGAGGAAGAGGTGGAGTTGTGGAGAAGAAGAGAGGCGGTAAAGCACAGGGAGTGATCGGGGGAGAAGAAAAGACACAGGAGGGACACTGCAGGGATTTTTTTCAGGGGAAGGTGTATTTTTCCACCTTCACCATCCAGGTACCGTAAGGCCCTGCCCATAGACAACCCTAGAGAAGTATGGAGCTCTACCTGGCTGGGAGGAGGAAGGCTGTAGAGTTGATCTGATACCAGCAGCTCCCCCCAATCCCCACTTGCTCTCTACTTATTTCCACTCGCAAAATGCGAGCAGCCGAGTGGAAATTTTGAGGGCTGGTGTATATGCTACATTCTAAGTAACCTAGCGCTTTACCCTGCTAAATTTTCAAATTGTACTAATAAAATATTGTTTCTTGTATACATGTGTGGAGGAAACTATAGTGCAGTCTGACTTCACTTACTGGTTTTTCGGTATACAGAAATGTTACTATGGGCTAAAAAAGTGGTTTGCTGTCTGTTTATTTGCAAAAGATGGATTCATTTTTTTTATAATTTTTTTTTGCTGGTTTTTGTTTTATCAAGCTGTATTTACTTGGTGCAACTTACAACATCCAAGTGAAAGATATAATACCAACATGAAAAAAAATAAAAAACAGAATTACTGAGTTGGAAAAAGATCACCCCCCACCCCTTGTGTCAGTATTTTGTTGGACCACCTTGCTTTAATTACAGCCTTTAGTCTGTTGGCATGTCTCTACTAACTTTGCACATCTAAACTTTGCAATATTTTCTCACTCTTCTTAGCAGAACTGCTCAAGTTC
The DNA here is from genome assembly GCF_905171775.1 of Rana temporaria. NCBI lineage: Eukaryota > Metazoa > Chordata > Amphibia > Anura > Ranidae > Rana > Rana temporaria. The sequence continues at coordinate 23,239,589 of NC_053496.1, read as the reverse complement.
AGTTAAATCCGATGGTGACCATGTGTGGACTGCAGTCTTCAATTCATTCCACAGTTTTTCAATGGGGTTTAAGTCTGGGCTCCGACTGGGCCATGCAAGAGCTTTTGTTTCTTTCAGCCAATGTGTGGTCATTTTTTCTGTGTACTTTGGGTCATTGTCACGTTGGAAGGTAAACCTACTTCCCGCAGAGGGAGCAGATTTTCCTCAAGAACTTTAAGGTATTTTGCCCCATCCATTTTTCTTTTATCCTGACAAGTTCTCCAGCCCCTACTGCAGAGAAACACCCCATAACAGAATATTACCACCTCCATGCTTTACCGTAGGAATGGTGTTATTTGGATAGTGAGCTATATTGGATTTCTGACAGACATATCGTTTGAACATAACATATTTTTTCCATGTGGTATCAGATTCTTCAAGGTGTGTTTAGGCTGCATTCACAACATTCTTAATGGAGGGGGAATCTGCCCGCAATTTGAATGTGCCGATGTGTGAATGACAAATCGCGGGATTCACATTTGAGATGGCTTTCAGTTGAGTGACCCCTTTAAATCGCGGGATTGTCACGCGTTAAATCGGGCTGCAATCGCGTCAAAACACACATTGCAGGAGCTACTTTTGGGTGACATACTTCCCGTAATGCTTGTTGCCACGATTGCAGCGTGATTTATTGCGGCAGACCCGCACCGTGATTTGAAGTGTTATTCAAATAAATCTCAAAGGCGAGTCCCAAGATTTGCCATATACACATTAATGAACAAGGATTAAAATATCTGAACTGATGATTTTACCTAGTGATCATGCCAATAACACACTTTTGCCATTGCTTGACAGTGCTCACTTACTACATTGTAAGGAGGAAAAGCGTTGTTCTCCTTTATTTAGACAACAAACCGTCCTTATCTCCACCACATAAAGGGGCTATACTTTGTAGTAGTACACAAAAAATATCTGATAACATTGATTAAAATTTCAGTTCACAGGAAGTTACAAGGACATAACATTTCTGGCAGGATCAGCAAATATTTTTTCTCTATTTGCAAAAAACTATTACAGCCAACACATTATGGGACTTGTAAATTCCAATAAATTATATTTTGTCCTAGGGTATAGATATACTTTAATTTCACCTTTCCCTTTATACAAATATAATTTTTCAATTCAAAATCAATAATTTAGCAGTTTGATGAACAATCTAGGTAATCACATTTGACAATGTGTTCTATTATCTACAAACTGTATCAGTTCTGTATATCAACAATGGTCAAGGAAGATGGATGGGCAGAGAGATCTAGAAGGGGCAGTCCCTCCAGTAGAGAGCATGTTGGGAACTTAGGCCCAGATTCACAGCAGAGATACGACGGAGTATCTCAGATACTCCGTCGTATCTCTCAGAGTATCTGTATGACTGATTCATAGAATCATTTACGCATTGATAGCCCTAAGATCCGACAGGTGTAATTGTTTTACACTGTCGGATCTTAGGATGCAGTACCGCGGCCGCCGCTGGGGGAGTTCGCGTCGTAAACCAGCGTCGGGTATGCAAATTAGGAGTTACGGCGATCCACGACGGTTTTTCGCGTTCGCTACGTCGCTGCTAGTCTAGTTTCCCGTCGCAAAGTTAGTCGTTGTTTTACCTGCCCTAACTTTACACAGCAATCGTATGTGCTGTATAAAGTATGGCCGTCGTTCCCGCGTCGAAATTCAAAATGTTTTCCTTCTTGCGTAAGACTTCCGGGAATACGGAATTACGCTACGCACGTCGCCGTTCGAAAAAATTACGTCACTTTGCGCAAAGCACAGCAGGAAATTCAAAAGGGAGCATGCGCAGTAGGTCCGGCACGGGAGCGCGCCTAATTTAAATGGCACACGCCCCTTTGAATTACGCGGGCTTACGCCGGAGGCCGCCGGCGTAGTTTTCATTGCAAGTGCTTTGTGAATCAGGCACTTGCGATGAAAACTTGCGGCGGTGTAACGTATCTACGATACGTTACGCCGCCGCAGTTCTACGTGATTCTGGCCCTATGTGTAATGCCACCTAGACATTACAGAAGAACTGCAGTCTGCTCACATAATTTGTAATAAAAACATCTTTGCCGTTCTGAATCTTCCCTCCAACCACCATTTTATATATACTGTGATTCTGTACTTGCCAAATATTCTGCAGAAATCTCCCTCCACTAAGTCTGGCTGCATTAATTTTAACTATGGGCAGCTGAAGCTGCTGCCTGTTCACTTCCTGGATTTACACAGACACGCAGAGGCACACCTCCAGCTCTGCAGCTCTCATTGGCCCTCTTATGATTCACCCCCCTCCCTTCCTTACAAACTCTCACAAGAGAGAGAGAGCTGTGCATAATGTCATAAGCCTAGGCTAATGACCAGACAAGAAACAAGAAGTGGGCTGTATATGGTATTTACTGGCAGAAAAAAAATGTTTTGCTATCCAAAATTAAAACAAGATTTAATAGATGGAAAAAATGACTGAAGGTCCTCTTTAACATATCACTTCTAGTTAATTTACATGTGGTACCTGTGTGCATTGTCCTCTGATAGGTGACATGAGACCTTATCGTCTCCAAAAGATACACAGTGTGTAAGATGCTAAAAAAAAATTATATTATGGATATAGATTTTTTTTTTTCCCTTGGGTGACGATCTCTCCCTCAACAACTTATTTTTTTTATATGCATAATATTTTTGAGATCATTTAATTTTTTAACAGGCTTGAAAGAATTTATTTTGATAACCTACTGAAGAATGACACAGAGATTGAACACATTGTACTGCAGCGGATTTCACAAGACACATAAATCATAATTTTAGCCTGATTTTTCTTTTCTGGTGTGTCTTCTGCGCCAACTTAAAATACATTTTCTTCCGGATTGCCTTGAGAAGATGGAAATATCAGTTGTCAGATTTTTGAGCTGGTAATTTGTAAAACAAATTGATGCAAAGTCTGCAGAGTGGAAGAAGCTAGTGGAGGTGAAACGCGTGGTACCGGGAAGTATATCAGGGCATTATTACTTTAAATTGTTATTATTGGTCAGGGACCTGAAAACTCAGTTGTAGCTCTGCTTTATATTTGTAAAATATCCATAAATAAACCACAAGGAAATACAGTAAGCATCTCTGACAAAATTAATAGACGTGATCCTGGCTTGAGTAGATTTGATACTTGGGCTGTTTTGTACAGTCAGTAATAGACGTTTCAATCTGATCCTTTATGTCGCTTATTTAAAAGACTTTTCCTCCACGTAGCTGGAAAGCAGAAATAGAAATGCGAGCTTCACTGATGTAACTGCTTCTTCTATTATGTTGCTAGATTGCTGTGATAAATGTATGCCTGTATGTATAATACAAAGACAATTTACACAATAATTAGGCATGCAGCAAATGTATATGGGTATATATTTCACATTTTACAAGGAGGGCTCTGTCTTCACATTTTATTAATGCTTAGCAAACAGTAAGGGTAATAAGTCTTCTCGGTTATAGAACCTAATTTATTTGTGTATTTGCATTTCTTACCATGAGTGGCATGCCGCTTCTTTGGCCGTGATGAAAAAATTTAATAACCTCCATAGAACGCTCTTGACTAACCAACTGCAAATATACTGTGAGCCAATGAGATCCTAGTTTTACCTTTTGCCCAGATACAGCTAAGTGTAGATTTTAACTCGAGGGCATAAAGGTAACTATATGCATAATTGTCCTTTCTTTTTCAATAATTGTGTTTTTGGCAACTGCAGACAGTGCTTGGGAAGAAAATGTGTGTGTCGTTTTTTAGTTTTTTAAATTTGAGATTGTAAAAATATTGGGCCAGATTCACCAAAGAGATACGACGGCGTATCTCCTGATACGCCGTCGTATCTCCTGATACGCCGTCGTATCTCTGTTTCTATCTATGCGACTGATTAATAGAATCAGTTACGCATAGATATCCCTAAGATCCGACAGGTGTAATTGTTTTACACTGTCGGATCTTAGGATGCAGTACCGCGGCCGCCGCTGGGGGGAGTTTGCGTCGTAAACCAGCGTCGGGTATGCAAATTAGGAGTTACGGCGATTCACGACGGATTTTCGCGTTCGCTACGTCGCCGCTAGTCTAGTTTCCCGTCGCAAAGTTAGTCGTCGTTTTAGGTGCCCTAACTTTAGTCAGCAAACGTATTGCTGTCTAAAGTATGGCCGTCGTTCCCGCGTCGGAATTTAAAAAATAACGTTGTTTGCGTAAGCCGTCCGGGAATACGAAATTACGCTACGCGCGTCGCCGTTCAAAAAAATGAAGTCGCGGCGCGCAAAGCACGGCGGGAGTTAAGAAACGGAGCATGCGCAGTAGGTCCGGCGCGGGAGCGCGCCTAATTTAAATGGCACACGCCCATTTAAATTACCCCGCCTTGGGCCGGAGGCCGCCGGCGTAGTTTTCATCGCAAGTGCTTTGTGAATCAGGCACTTGCGATGAAAACTTGCGGCGGTGTAACGTATCTACGATACATTACGCCACCGCAATTCTTTCTAAATCTGGCCCATAGTCCTTTATATTAATAGTGGACATAAAGGGCCAGATCCACAGAAGAATTACGCCGGCGTATCTATTGATACGCGGCGTATCTATTGATACGCCGTGTAATTTCAAAGTTCCCGCGTTGTATCTTTGTTTTGTATCTACAAAACAACATACGACTGCATCTGGGCTCGATCCGACTGGCGTTCGTCTTAGTACGCCGTCGGATCCGCCGGCCGCTAGGTGGCGTTTCCATTGAATTCCGCGTTGAGTATGTAAATTAGCTAGATACGGCGATCCACGAACGTACGTCCGGCCGGCGCATTTTTTAACGTCGTTTCCTTAAGGCTTTTTTCGGCGTATAGTTACCCCTGCTATATGAGGCGTATCCTATGTTAAGTATGGCTGTCGTTCCCGCGTCGAATTTTGAATTTTTGACGTTGTTTGCGTAAGTCGTTTCGCGAATGGGGATTTGCGTAGAATGACGTCATCGTCGTAAACATTGGCTTGTTCCGGTTTATTTTCGAGCATGCGCACTGGGATACCCCCACGGACGGCGCAATGCGCCATTAAAAAAAAACGTAATTTACGTCGGGTCACAACGTATTTACATAAAACACGCCCCCATCACATCCATTTGTATTGCGTGCCCTTACCCCGCCAAATTTACACTACGCCGCCGTAACTTACGGCGCGCATTCTTTGAGGATTAAAAAAAAAAGGTAAGTTACGGCGGCAGAGTGTATCAGAGATACGCTACGCCCGACGCAAATATGCGCCGATGTACGTGGATCTGCCCCAAAATCTGCCAGTGATATGAACGTTTATAGGGTTGTCCTGACGTGAGTGACACGTACTGTGGGGTTGACCCTTTCCTTGTCAAGAATGTAAATCGGTATTATGGCTTATGTACACTACAGCTTCTAAAAGGGGGGGGAGTACATGGATGTCCTCCCGTGCTTGTGCTGCCCTTGGGACTCAGCTGATCACAGAGACCGATCCCGGCCCTTTACCACATGATCAGCTGTCAGCCAATGACAGCTGATCACATGATGTAAACAGAAGCAGGTAATCTGCTTTTTTTTCCCCTTATGCTGACAGCATACTTCCTTTTTTCCCTCACGCTGGCTTCTGTAAAAGGGACATTGGCCCCACACAGTGCTGCTAACCAGTGCCCACCAGTGCTCCCAACCAGTGCCCACCAGTGCTTTTAACCAGTGCCCATCAGTACTGGTAACACGTGCCCACCAGTGCCACCTACCAGTGCCCATCAGTGCTCCTAACCAGTGCCCACTAGTGCCTATCAGTACTGGTAATACGTGCCCACCAGTGCTCCTAACCAGTGCCCACCAGTGCTTATAACCAGTGCCCATCATTACTGGTAACACGTGCCCAACAGTGCTCATAACCAGTGCCCATCAGTACTGGTAACAGGTGCCCACCAGTGCCACGTACCAGTGCCCACCAGTGCTCCTAACCAGTGCCCATCAGTGTTTTAACCAGTGCCCACTGGTAAGATGTGCCCACCAGTGCCACCTATCAGTTCCCATCAATGCTTCCTCTCAGTGCCGCCTATTGGTGCCACCTCTCAGTGCAGCCTCATCAGTGCCACCTATCAGTGCCTATAAGTGCCCGTCACTGCAGCCTCATTAGCGCACTTCAATGAAGGAGAAAAATTACCTGTTTGCAAAATTTTATAACAAACTGAAAAATGTTTAGTTTTTTTCAAAATGTTCTGTCTTTTTTTTTTTTTTTTTCATAAAAGGGACACCGGCCCCTTACAGTGCTGCTAACCAGTGCCCACCAGTGCTGACCAGTGCTTTTAACCAGTGCCAACCAGTGCTGCCAACCCATGCTAAACAGTGCCGCCTACTAGTGGTAGGTGGCACAAGTTGTGCAGCAACCACTAGTTTCTTTAAAAATTTTGAGTCTTTTTTTTGTTTGTTTGGCAAAAAAATAAAAAACCCAGTGGGGTAGATTCAGAAAGCAATTGCGTCTGCGTAACCATAGTTACGCAGCGCAATTGCTTACTTGCGCCGGCGTATCGAATGCTCCTGATTCAAGAACCTCGATACGCCGACTGCAGCCTAAGATATGACTGGCATAAGGTTCCTTATGCCGTCGTATCGTAGGCTGCATTCTTACGCAGGCCGCTAGGTGGCGTTCCCGTAGTGGTCAGCGTAGAGTATGCAAATTGCATACTAACGCCAATTCACAACCGTACGTGCGCCCTGCGTACACAGTTTACGTTGTTTGCGTTCGTCGTGTTCCGCGTAAGGCTGCTCCTGCTATTAGCAGGCGCAGCCAATGCTAAGTATACCCGTCGTTCCCGCGTCGCGAAATTTGAAAATTACGTTGTTTGCGTAAGTGAATCGTGAATGGCGCTGGACGCCATTCACGTTCACTTAGAAGCAAATGACGTCCTTGCGACGTCATTTACCGCAATGCACGTCGGGAAAGTTTCCCGACGGAGCATGCGCACTACGCTCGGCGCGGGAACGCGCCTAATTTAAATGATCCACGCCCCCTATGGGATCATTTAAATTACGCGCGCTTACGCCGGGCAGTTTTCCAGAGCGCTCACGCAAATTACGGAGCTACTGCTCCGTGAATCAAGCGTAGCGCAGGTAATTTACGGAGGCGCAGTGGCAAAATGGTACGCTGCGCCTCCGTAAGAAAAACGCAAAGCTACCTGAATCTACCCCAGTGATGATTAAATACCACCAAAATAAATTTCTATTTGTATGAAAAAAAAAAGATAAAAATGTCATATGGGTACAGAGTCACATGACTACACAATTGTCATTCAAAGAGTGACAACGCTTTAAGCTGAAAATTGACCTGGGTGAGCATGCAATTTTGACTCCCTTAGAGAATATACTGTTTTTGATTTTTTCTTTTGTGTATTATACTGTACATTATGCTTGTTTTTTATTGTATATTTTGTACATATCTCCTAGACCCTACTAAAGAAGCGGTACAACCGCGAAACCAGTCAAGGTTACTGGCTCCACCTATTAGACACAGATGTTTTTTTTACCTGATCTGATCTGTGGGGTCTGTCCCAAATGTTTTTATATTGTACATTGTTGTATGTAAATAAATATTGTTTTATATTACCTTTATGGTCTCCTATCAGTGCCTCGAAAGTCCCAATCAACACCCCCTTTTGACCTATGCTAATTGGCCCCAAGCAGCCTTTGGTTTTTATTCATTTGGTCTTATTTTCTACATTCTGGGTGGGAAGGGGGGTGTGTGTGCCCAGTGAGCAAGTGGTTAACCACTTAAGGACCGGACCAATATGCTGCTAAATGCCCAAAGGCGTTTTTTACAATTCGGCACTGCGTCGCTTTAACAGGCAATTGCGCGGTCATGCGACGTGGCTCCAAAACAAAATTGGCGTCCTTTTTTCCCCACAAATAGAGCTTTCTTTTGGTGGTATTTGATCACCTCTGCGGTTTTTATTTTTTGCGCTATAAACAAAAATAGAGCGTCAATTTTGAAAAAAATGCAATATTTTTTACTTTTTGCTATAATAAATATCCCCCAAAAACATATATAAAAACTTTTTTTTCCCTCAGTTTAGGCCGATACGTATTCTTCTACCTATTTTTGGTAAAAAAAATCGCAATAAGTGTTTATCGATTGGTTTGCGCAAAATTTATAGCGTTTACAAAATAGGGGATAGTTTTTTTACTACTATTGGCTGCGATTTTTTTCGTGACTGCGACATTATGGCGGACACTTCGGACAATTTTGACACATTTTTGGGACCATTGTCATTTTCACAGCAAAAAATGCATTTAAATTGCATTGTTTATTGTGAAAATGACAGTTGCAGTTTGGGAGTTAACCACAGGGGGCGCTGTAGGAATTAGGGTTCACCTAGTGTGTGTTTACAACTGTAGGGGGGTGTGGCTGTAGGTCTGACGTCATAGATCGAGTCTCCCTTATATAAGGGATCACTCGATCTATACCCCGCCACAGTGAAGCACGGGGAAGCCGTGTTTACACACGGCTCTCCCCGTTCTTCAGCTCCGGGGAGCGACCGCGACGGAGCGGCTATAAACGAATAGCCGCGCAGTCGTCCCGGATCGCTCCCCGTGGGAATCCGCCCGCCGCACGCAGCGGGGGGGGGGGGGGGGGTCCCGATCAGACCCCCCACCCGCTAGAAGGCAAGGACGTATATATACGCCCTTCTGCCTGTCCGTGCCATTTTGCGGACGTAAATAGTCGTGCGGCGGGCGTTAAGGGGTTAAAGACATTTCATCCAATGTCATTACAAGCACAGGTCTTGTCAGCAGCTGGTTTGGCAGCAATTTACACTTTTTTTGAAATGTAGTTATGGCAGACATCTTTTTTGCAGTGTCAAATAAGGAACACGAACAACTGTTTGGCCTCCAAAAACTAAACTAGAGGCCAAAAAAACTAAAAATGTTATGCCTTTTATATGCATTAGTAAAATGTTTGACTAGACGTCTCTGATTCCATTCTGGTCCAGCATGTTAATGATAGATAATTCTATTCCAGCATGAGAAAAATATAAGCTTTTGTAAACTTATGCACATCTAGATGAAGAAGATGGGAATGGGTTTCTCTAGACACGGCAGACTTTTTCGACAATGGATACAACTTGCTTGCTTATGTCACCTTGTCCTCTTCTGCAGGCAGATTTTTGTAATAATAGGGTTGTGTGATTTTCATTTTAATAACCATACTGCTCAATGCTTATTTTTTTTTATTTTTTTTAATACATGCCTGAACGAATGCGGGACCTGTTGAGTGTGCTTTTCAAAGGCTTAGAAATCATAAATATTTATGCGAGTTTACAATAACTATATATTAGGAAAAAAAACTCCTTTCTAGTTTGTGCGTCTGTGTGTGGTGCTAATGTTGCCTTTAACTGCCCAGAGACACAGCCTTCTCATAACATGTCCTGGTAAAATACCTTGAGAATGCTTTTTTACAGTTATTTTGATAAGTGGCAAAAAAAGGCACCCTACAGATTCTGTGATAATAGGATTTATTTTTCAAAGGACACCTCTAGGATATGAAGTGCTATAGAGAGAGGAAAGAAAAAAAAAAAAGTCTGGGAAAATACTGGGTCCTGGTTGAAGACTATTTCAATAATGTATTAAAGGAAAAGAAAGCTTGGCAAAAAAAATAGAATTATGGGTCATTCTAAACTATATAAATATGTTTATTTACATCTGCAGTTATAGTCATAGGCACATTTCAGTGAAAATCAAACAAAGAAATGCATGGATGTAACCCAGCCTACTTGTCCAAGACTTCTGTTTTTCATCCAACACTGTTGAAATGTCTTTAATGTTGATAACCCGATTTTCCAGGAACACTATCTCCAGAGACTTGTTAATGCCAGGCATTCCTGCCCCTGCCCCTTGTACAGACCATAGAGGTTTTCTAGCACAGAATCATGTGACTAGAGGCCACAGCCCTATAAGCACTGCTCACAAGTGTATTTTCTGACATTAACTCTTTGAAATAAACACAACAGGCAAAAATATAGCTTTTCCCTATTTTCAACTTGTTTTTGAAGGTGTGAGTAGCATTGTCATCCTTATCCTCCTTTCAGTAATTAATGGCCTTTTTTTTATTAGTAATGGCGGCGATCAGCAAATTTTTATCGCAATATTGCAGCGGACACATCGGACACTTTTGACGCTATTTTGGGACCATTGTCATTTATACAGCGATCAGTGCTATAAAAATGCACTAATTACTGTGTCAATGACACTGGCAGTGAAGGGGTTAACCAGTAAGGGGTTAAGTGTGTCTTAGGGAGTGATTCTAAATGTGTGGGGGATGGACTACATGTGACATGACACTGATCTCTGCTCCTGATGAAATGGAGCAGATGATCAGTGTCCTGTCACTAGGCAGAACAGGGAGATGCCTTGTTTACTCAAGCATCCCCCCCATTCTGCTCTTCTGTGAGACAATCGTGGGCACCTGGCAGACATCGAGTCCGCGGGACCCACGGTCACACTCACGGAGCTTGCGGCGGGTGCGTACGGGTATGTCCATATGTGCAGTCGAGCCATTCTGCTGATGTATATAGTGGTGCAGCGGTCGGCAAGAGGTTAAAGTGTTACTAAACCCAGGAGCCTAATGTATGCTTGCATGCCCGGTGACTCAATACTGCACTGGCTGCATACAGTTGTGCTCAAAAGTTTACATACCCTGGCAGAATTTTTTTAATTTTTGCATTAATATTGAAAATATGACCATGCCAAAAAACTTTAAGGATAGTGACATGAAGCCATTTATTATCACATAGTTTTTTGGTCCCTTTTTAAATCATAATGATAACAGAAATCACCCAAATTGCACTGATAAAAAGTTTACATACCCTTTAATGTTTGGCCTTGGTACAGACACAGAAGGTGGCACACACAGGTTAAAATGGCAATTACAGGTTAATTTCCCAAATTTGTGTCTATTTACATTACAATTAGTGTCTGTGTATAAATAGTTAATGAGTTTATTGGCTCAAACATGGATGCACTGAGCAGGCTAGACACTGAGTCATAAGGAGGTAGAAAAGAACAGTCACAAGACCTGCATAATAAGGTAATGAAACTTTACAAAGATGGAACAGATATCCAAAGCCTTGAATATACCAGTCAGTACTGTTCAATCACTTACTGAGAAGTGGAAGATTTGGGGATCTTAAGCAACGGTCAGGTAGACCAAGAAAGATTTCAGCCACAACTGTCACAGGAACTGTTCAGGATACAAAGACAAACCCACAGATAACATCAGGAGAAATACTCTGGAAAAAGATGGTCTGGTTGTTTTGAAGGAGCACAATACGATAATACTTTAACAAAAAAGAGCTGCATGGTCAGGTTGCCAGAAAGAAGACTTTACTGTACAAGTTCCACAAAAAAGCATGGTTACAGTATGCCCAACAACACCTTGACATGCCTCATGGGGCTTTTTTGTGGAACTTGTACAGTAAAGGCTTCCTTCTGGCAACTTGACCATGCAGCTCTTATTTGTTCAAGTATCATCGTATTGTGCTTCTTAAGAACAACCACACCATCTTTTTTCAAGAGCAGCCTGTATTTCTCCTGAGGTTACCAGGACAAAATAGGTAATAATATACAGTACGTTTCTTTCATAGGTATAGTGTTGGGGGGAGCATTTTTAAGAATAGTTAGCTTTGGCCTGACATTCCACTTTATGGATTATGAAACTCTGTGTTTTATAGAGGCTCTGCTGTGTTGTCCAGTTAGTCTCTTTAAACCTTAGCCCTCACTAAACTTATACTGGCCTTCCCCATGCTCCCCCCACTTCCTGTGGCTCTGTTGGAGCTGTTATTACATGACCATTCAGGTATGGGGGGAGCATGCGACCTCCCATGAAGCAGTGTTTGGCCTAGTGGCCAATCGTCAGACATGTACAATGTCACAAGAGAAAAAGGAGAATAGGTCATCAACCCTGTAAAATCTCTGACTCTGAGTTAGTAGGCCAGTGGAGGAAGAGAAAATTGGGAAAGCGAGTATAAGTGTGTATGTGTGAGAATAAAGAGACTCTGTTACATTGCCTTGAATGAAAATGGCCAATATAAAGATGAACTCCAGTAATGGGGAAGGGAGGTTATGTCCCTGGGTTTGGACACAGTGGTGCTAATTTGCTAAAGGGAAATATGGTGTTCACCCCATGACTAAGCTCCAGGGGGGGGTGAAAACATTGGGGGCGTGGCCTGGTGGGGGCCCAGGCTGGGGTTGTCTCTCATACCACCATAATGCCCCGTACACACGGTTGGTTTGGTCCGATGAGAATGAACCGAAGTTCATTTTAATCGGACCAAATTGACCGTGTGTATAGGCTATCGGTCTGTTTTCCTTCGGTCCAAAATTTTAAAACATGCTTCAAAACCGAACCGACGGACTGCTGCCCCATCGGACCAAACCGATGGTTAGTACAGAAAAGCATCGGTTCAAAACCCGCGCATGCTCAGAATCAAGTCGACGCATGCTTGGAAGCATTGAACTTCGTTTTATTCAGCACGTCGTGTGTTTGACATCACCGCGTTCTGACCCAATCGGATTTTGAACTGACGGTGTGTACACATATCAGGCCGTACGGCCACTTCAGAGGCGAACCGATGAAAACAGTCCGTCGGACCATTCTCATCGGTTTTGTCCGACAGTGTGTACGGGGCCATGAATAAGCACTAACTAAGTGTGAAACGCGTTGGCTATTTTTGATTTCTGCTGTGTATTTGCGGTGTTTGCTCATGTTCCTTCAATAAAGACAACTCAAGAGTTCTTTGGTGTGTGGCCGTCCATCCGTCCTTTGCTACTTTCCATTGCCTAGTGCATTGCCAGCACCCACATCCACCTGGACTTATCCACAATTGCACTTGGGATTTCCCTGGAGCGGTGAACCCCACCTCGCTCTGTACGGGAGCTAAGACTCCATGGATGTGCGTAACCAGGGATCTTTCCTCTCTTCCTTCCATGATTTTCACTTTGCAAGGGAGTTTCGCAAGGGAATTGTCCCCAGAGTCTATTGAATGTAGGGGAAATATCACTTCGGAAAAGATTATCCAATCATGTGCAAGGAGAAACTTTTAAAAAAGCATTTTTGCTTGCGTATGATTGGATAAAGGAAATTAACAAAGTTTTCCCTCATTCATTAAGCTCTGGAGAAAATTCCCTTTCCAATGTACAACCTCCCCCCAGCCAGTGAGTTAAATGCACTACAGTACACTAAACCTCCATGTCCACAAACCAGAGATCATTCTCCTATAAGTTGTCTGGCTAGTGTACTTTGATTCCTGCATCCCAAACTGCAGCAGACCAGAGTTAATTACAGGTCCCATAGAAGACTGTTGAGATTTCCCTGACATGTGCAGGGAGCAGAAGTGCACAATCTAGGCTACAAAAGACCAGTTTTGTCAATCTTCACAGATTTTACTCTTGGACGAGTTGTTCTTTTAAAGGAAACACCAGTTTATTTATTGAAATGATGATTTAGTGCTATTGATTTGAGATTCTGCCTTAAATAGAAACAACAGTAAGATTGAACACTAATTGGCTACTTGGGGTTCTATCACCATTTGCTCTTTTATATCTTGCACAACCTATTTTTTTCCAGGACCAGGTGGTATACTGTAGGTGTAGCTGGATTTCCCCAGCTGGTTGATATAGCACCCCCATGGTCAGTACCCACACAGTCTGCCAGTCAACCTTACTATTTAGCTATAGTCAGGCAACATTTGTTTACCTGAGCATTATGTTAATTTCCTTGCCTAATGACGCGTACACATGATCGAAATTTCCATCAAGAAAAACATGGATTTTTTTTTCGACGGAATGTTGGCTCAAACTTGTGTTGCATACACACAGTCACACAAATGTTGTCGGAAATTTCGAACATCAAGAACACAGTGATGTACAAAACTACGACGAGCCGAGAAAAATTAAGTTCAAATGTCCGAGAAAATGTCCGATGAGGCCTACACGCTGTCGGAATTTCCGACCAAAAGCTCACATCGAACTTTTCTTGTCGGAAATTTTGATCGCGTGTACGCGGCATCAGGCTTCAAGCCGTGTTCTTGCATGCTTGCATGCTTGCATTCTTGTGCTTTTGAATTGCCAACTTCAGTTTGTAGCAGACTACACTTGTTTGTTGCCTGCCCTGACCTTTGGACCATTCCTGTTTCTGAAATGAACAATCGACTTTGTACCATGCTTTGGTTTGGGGCATATACTTTGATCCTGCACCTGTTTCTGGTGTTTAGGGTTTACTTACTTTACTGTGGAACAAAGTACTATTTACATATATATGTACTTTTATGTTGCCTATATGCACCTTTACTACAGTGATATCCACCCTTTGCACTAGACCCCCTCTTTCTTCTCTTTTCAATGGTGTTGTGCCCCCACATTACTTTATCACTCCTTGTACTCTATTAATTCTAGCACTATACATTGTTTTAGACATTCCAATTTGGATTGCTATACACACCTGCACAATAGCCCCAATATGGAAAGTCCTAATACTTTTTCTAGTCTCTTATCTGTGCCCATGGACAGTACACCCTCAGCTCCCGACATAGACATTCTCCTGCTGCCCTCATTCGACAGGACCACATGCTGACCGATGCACTGAATGTGAGACATATTAGGGTAGGTCATCCCACCCAATTGGTGGTTTCCTTTATTTTCCCTTGTGCTCTTAATTTCTGCTGCATTGTCCATTTTACTATACTAGATTTTATTCTTGTTTTTGTATATATATATATATATATTTTGTAGAGACACATGCATCTGCTCCTGAGGACGTGGATTTCGGAACATGTTGAGCCCTTTGATGCAGTCGTATCATATCATTGTGCGTTTCTATAAATTTGAATGTATTTATGTTATTTGTTTCTGATGATGCAGCATGTCATTATCCAATAATACCTGATGTATATCATCTGACCTTGGACTGAGATTCCAAATAATAATTTATTGCATATGTTGATGAGTTTGTTTAAATACTGTATACCAGCTTTCAACAATACTTTGCTACTTTTTTATTACTGTACTTTTTCTTTTGTTGATTATGACATTTTGGTTTACCCACTGTAAGCTATGCCTCTAATTTAAAGTCCACCCCCCCTCCCTTTTGTAATGTAGGAGGAGCCATACTCCTAGCACCGACCCTCATTAAAGGCAGGTGTCTCATTTAGGCCCCTTTCACACTTATACATCTTCTCCCATGATTTGTGAATGCAAAGTAGCATGACAAGTCGTTTCCCATGATTTCCAATGACAACCATTCCTATTAGTATGACTTTAAGTCTTTCCGACTTCAAAGTAGTCCCTGCACTACTTTGGTCCGATTTTGATGCCACTTACACAGGCATTGCCTGAAATCATGGGAAAATCGCGGCCGCGAATCGTGGCAAAATCGTGGTCGCAAAAGCGCGGTAAAATTGCGCATCTTTTAAAGTCGCAGCAGTGTGAAAGGGGCCTTAAAGTCCCAAATTCCCCCTCTTTTGTAACCTTTGATCCTGCACCTTGGCCCTTTTTTAAAGCATACACCCTGGAAAGCATTGCACCCACATTCAGTAGTGTGGGTGCAATGCAGGGCTCTTGCAAAATCTGTGTGAAAGCTGATTGGCGGTACATCACGGTACACTGGCAGGAAACATCAATAAACTACCACAATGCTCAACCGTGGTTTATTGAGAACTACAAGCCAACCGCCACAAAGGCTGCCAGATTGTGTAGTTTTCTATTCACAGAACTCTGTGAATGAGTGATGTGGCAGAGCAAGAGAAGCCCCACATGGACACACGGGGGCAGATTCAGATAGATTCGCGGATCTTTAGATCCGTGTAATCTATCTGATTTTCGATCCGCCGGTCCAATTTTGCAAGGCAAGTGCATGATTCACCAAGCACTTACCTCGAAAATTGCACCGTCGGATCGTAACTCCCCCCGGCGGAATGCAAATTCTGCGGCTAGGGGGAGTGTACAATTTAAATTAGATGCGTTCCCGCGCCGATTTAACTGCGCATGCGTCGCCGGCGAAATTTGCCAGTGCGCATGCTCCAAATGACGTCGCTAGGACGTCAATGTTTTCGGCGGCTACGTAAATTCCGGCCATCCGTATTCCCGATCGACTTACGCAAACTACGTAAAAATTTGAATCTCGGCGCGGGAACGACGGCCATACTTAACATTAGCTACCCCTCATATAGCAGGGGTAACTATCCGCCGGAAAAAGCCGAACGCAAACAACGTAAAAAAAAAGCGACGGGCGGGCGTGGCGTTCGGTCTTGAATCGGCGGTTCTCCTCATTTGCATATCCGACGCGTAAAAAACTGCGACGACACCTAGCGGCCGGCGGTAGATTGCAGCCTAAGATCTGACTGGTGTAAGGCACTTACACCAGTCGGATCTAAGGGAGATCTATGCGGAACTGATTCTTATGAATCAGTCGCATAGATCCGACCGTGGGATCTCAGAGATACGACGGCGGATCAGGAGATCCGCCGTCGTCTCCCCTTGATGAATCTACCCCATTGTTTGTAGAGTATGACAGAGATCTGGAGAAGAAGATAGCCTGCTGCCTTTCACTTCGGGGAGCCAGGGAGGTTCAGGGGCTTGGGGATTTGTAACATGTTACAAGTTACACCCTGATTATGGATGTAACATGTTACAAAACATGAACTTATCCTTTAATTAAACAAGCTGAAGTTAGAAGTTGATTGGCTGCCATGCACAGCTGAGCCTGATTTTGCACGCTCCAGTTTTAGTAAATCAACCCCATAGTGTCATTATGTATATGGTCAACATTCATTTAGTCTTGGGTAGACTGACTCTTTTGATATAGTGTCTTCTCCTAGCAGAAGAATGGAAAATAGTCTTGCTCTGCTGATCCAATTAAGAATAAACATTTGGCTTCTTTTTTTTCTGTTGCTCAGCAATTTTAATTTGATTTAGCTCAGCAATTGAATTTAATATATTAACAGACACGTGCTTGGCCTTCTCCTGCCATGTTGCAAGCCTGATCTCTGACCAAGCCCTGCTATCTATTTACAGGTGTTCTGTATAATAGCACGCACTGAGCCATTGTGACCTGAGCATGTGGAGGGACTGAGCAAAGCATAAAAGTACAAATGTTTTTTCAGTTCACTGGTGGCTTAAGTTAGCAATTTGTCAAAGTTCTGCCTGAATGAGACAGAGGACCAAGCCATTTGTTATGGCATCCATCAGGCTGTCATTTTGTATTCACCTTTATTTCCAGGACCCTTAATAACTGTCTAATAAAATAATCTGACATACACTCCACTGTAGAAACTTAAGTTGACTTTGTGCATGTAGGCTCTGTTTGTGGTAAGTGAATTTGCTTCTGTTTAGGAGCAACTGCTTTGTCACTTACGAGACACAAACATAGACATCTTTACCAGTGTTGATCAGTTATTAGTACATACTGGCTGCAGTTACATTTTCAAGACTTCCCCAAATGTGGTATACACAAAGATCTATGAGGTTTTATGCAGGCCTTTTTTTTATCTGGTTAATATAGGTGCAGGTACTCAAGAGTAAAATGGTGACTGTGTCAAATGGTGGGTGTGGCAAGGGTCTGAAAGGGGCATGGTTAAAGCCCAACCTTGGGCAAAAAACGTTTCCCCATACAGTGGGACAGTACTGCACTGCACAGGTCAACTGTTTGTTTTGTACAGGGGTGAGGAGAAAGCTTATACTCACTTGATTCTTCGGTCCACCGGAAAACAGCGCTCCCCTGCTGTCCAGTGGTGGACTGTTCTTGATCTATGGAGCCTGCTCTGAGCTTGATGACATCAGGAACATCTACAACTCAAGTTCGCTGGAGCATAGGGGTGCCAGACTGGTCTAGTGTCTTTTTTAAAAAAAATAAAACTTGAGTCTGCTCACTGTATATAAGGCATATGTACTGTATGCCACAGTCCTTGTAACCACCCCATGTGCTTTAATTACTGTGCCACAAGTAGGAGTCCAACAGACAGGTACAATACTCAGCACAATCATTTTTATAATAATAACCTCTTCAATTACATATGCTTTTCAGTAGGGTTGTCCCGATACCACTTTTTTAAGACCGAATACAAGTACTGATACTTTTTTCAAGTACTCGCCGATACCGAATACCGATACTTTTTTTAATGTCATGTGACAATTTTAAAAATAGGCATGACAGGGGGCACTGATGGATGGATGACACTGACAGGGGGCTCTGACAGATGGATGGCACTGACAGGGGGCACTGGCGGATGGATGGCACTGGTGGATGGATGGCACTGACGGATGGATGGCACTGACGGATGGATGGCACTGACTGATGGAGGGCACTACTGACCACTGCTCTGTCCACTACATACTGACCAATACTGACTTGTCTAAACTCCTCTAACCTCTCTCTCTGGCTGACAGTCTCACCTGCAGCTTGTGTGTTCCATCAGCCTGGAGGAGGTGAAGAGAGGGTGTCCGGAGGAGAGGGGGAGCCTGGAGTATTGGAAGACATATCGTTGGAGGCTAGAAGGAGGCGGGACCAGCCCCGCCATGATCGTGGATAGGCTAGCCTAGCCCCGCCGTGATCACGGATTGGCCAGCCCCACCGTGATCACGGATAGCCCCGCCCGCCCGGTACATGACCATTCACAGGGACACATTAGGGGGACGTATCCGGCAGTGACACACTGCATGGCGTCCCCCTAAATTTATGCACCCCACTGGCTCCGCCCCCTCTCTGCCGACTTCCGTGTATCGGATCAGGCATCGGGAGCATTTGTGTGAGTACAAGTACTCGCACAAATGCTCGGTATCGGTCCCGATACTAGTATCGGTATCGGGACAACCCTACTTTTCAGCCTACCTTAAAGCTAATGCATAGTATTTTTTTTCTCTCCGATATACAGCACCAAACATACATTAGTTTTTTTTGTTTAATATATATTTTTTTATTAATAGAAAATAGACAGTACAATAAGAGTGAATCAACTCTTTAAAGAAGCATCAATACAGAGTAATAACTTGGGGAGTATAACAAATGATGCATCATAGAGAGCACAAACATTTCAATTGTCTATTAGTAGAGAAAAAGAAAAGAGACAAGAGGGCAGAGAAAAAAGATGGAGATTAAAAGGGATAGAGGATGGAAAAGCAGGGGAGGGGGCTGGAACACATGGTAGTCGTATCGAGCATATCGCTAAACTAACGTATTTAGTAGGATATCAGGAATAAGGGGGAACCATATCAGAGAGTGGGAAAAAGGGTCACAGTTTGGTGAAAAACAGCCTCATGTGGTTTCAGAGCTGAAAGGAGGCGAGGAAATAATATCTAAATAGCATTGTGTAGAGATAAATGAAGACCAGGGCGCCCATATTAAAGAGTGTTGATCGCTGGTGTCTCTTGCAACGTGAGTGAGTTCTTCCATGAGGCTAAGTTCAGAGACCTTTTGCAACCATGTTTTAATGGAAGAAGTTTCAGGTTGACCCCAGAGACGAGGGATAATGGCTTTGGCTGCATTAAGAAGGTGTGGGATGATTGAGCGTTTGTATTTGCCAATGGGTCTAGAGGTGGCATGGAAAAGAACCGTCCAGGGTTCAAGGGGGATTTGCACCTCAGTGATCTGGGATATCAAGTTTAAGACTTCTGTCCAGTAAGGGCGAATGAGGTGACAAGACCACCAAATGTGGGCATGGGTGGCAATTTGACCGCAATTCCTCCAACAGAGTGGAGAATTACTAGGAAACATACGGTGAAGCTTGGCAGGAGTGTGGTGCCATCTAGTAAGGAGCTTGAAGTTAGATTCAGTCATGGAAGAAGCCAGGGAAGAGACATGCGTGAGCTTGAGCATCTTATCCTTTTGTTTATTAGTAATAGTAATTCCCAAATCCTTCTCCCACCGGGATAGATATTCTGGATACAAAGGGCATTGTAAGTCTAGAGGGGCCTTGTAGAATTGGGAGATAGAGCGTGTAGGAGGATCTCTAGGCAGGAGAATTTGTTCTATGCTGTTAAGATCTGGGATACCTCTTAAGGGACGTGGCAATGTATGGAAAAAAATACTCAATTGCTTGTATCTCCATTTCAAACATACATTAGTTATGTGTAATCGTGTGTCTTCCATTTCCTGGCTGTTTGGCTGTGTTAAATATGTACAGTGGGTATAGAAAAGAATCGCCCCCTTTAAAATAATTTAATATTTTCTGCTTAGCTACCGTTGATTTATTCTCCAAACTTTTGCTTGTTTAACAGTGCAATGCGTGCATGTTTTTTTTTCTAATAATAATAAATACATTTTTCCTGTGATTTATGATCATGTGTCCTCCCTTGCTCTTCATCCCGATCTAAGGGAGCCAAGTGGGAGGGGCTGAGATTCCCTGCTCTCCCACAACAATATACTGTGAGGCATTGCAGAATCAGGGGGAGGAGTAGCTTCAGAGAAACCATACAGCCAATCAAGGGGGGGCGGGTAGGCAGAGCGGGGAGAGAAGGAGAGTAGACGGAAGGGGTGGGCAGGAGAGGAGATTGTGTTCTTACTGAAAACTACGGAGCTGACAGGGAGTGGGAGGGGTAGAGGGGAGATGCAGAGACACGTAGGAGAGAAGCTGAATGACAGAGGCACATAAACTGACCACGCTTTCATGGCTCAGCAGCCATGCTAAACATGGTCAGCTCGCAGAGGGGAAGTCAGGACCAGGCATGATCAACCAGATCCTGTAGAAGATACAAAGGGACAATTGACAAGGCAAAAGCACTATGCTACAGCTTGTGCCTTAAAGGGACAGGAGCATGATTTTTCTTTTTTTTGGGGGGGGGTGGGGCTAATTAACCATTGTTTAGGGCCTATTGTGACTGATGATAGTTTTATTGACTCACAGAATTAATTTTTATAGAGGAAAATTAAGATTTGCCATCCTGATTTAAAAAGCCAGACTCTGTAGCTGAATACCACCTTTGGTGATGCAGGAAAAAGGAAAAGAAGTTGCAGTGTGCATATCGTAACCTTCAGGAAGTACACCCTGTGTGATTCTGGGGGGGCTCTCTGGATTACTACAGTGGTGATTTACATTTAAAATGTATTTAAAGAGTAAAGTGGGGTACACACTGTAAGAAAATCGGGTGAACGATCGTCCGATTTTTCTCGTTGTTTCACAGCAAATCGGAAACGACGATCGAAAATTTGGACGAAAATTCTTGTATGACAAAGGCTTTTTTTTTTTGTTGCTTATTGTTTCTGATTTTCCTTAATGTGTACGAAAACGGTACACATTAAACGAAAATCATTTGTTCTGTTCCCCAGTGAGAAATATTTTGGAGATTGTCCCTTTGGGAATTTTCGGACCAAAATTCGGAATCGGCTGTCGAAAGTTGTGTACACACTATACGAAAATCAAAAACATTCACCCGATTTTCTTATAGTGTATACGAATCCTTACAGCGGAGTTCCACCCAAAAATGGAATATCTGACTTATTGTAGACTTCTGGAAAAATCAGTAAGCCAATTACACAAGCAGGAAATTATGTTTGGGGGGAGGGGGGAGGCGTTCTGTATACATTCTGTGTACAGAACACCTCCAGATGGCCACATTGAAGAGAAAAGGTAATTTTGAATAACATTCAATTACAATATGACTTGAGTCACAACTGTACACGCTATATTATTATTATTATTTTTTGCAATTTTTTTTCCCCACAAAAGTGGAGTTACCCTTTAATTTGAGAGTGAAAATTTGGTGAAAACAAATATTGAGCCCCTAACAATAACTCTGCCTGGAGTTACTTTGCATTCTCACAGAAGTCCTTTTATTTCTTCTTGCTAAATTGCACCACATTGCATGTGTTAGGTGGTCAGTTCACATTTAAGTAGCACGTTGAGAGTCTTGGTAACTACAGTTTGAATATATGTTCTATAATATTGTTGTCGGGGTGGATTTAATTTAAATCAAGTTGATTTAAATCATGATTTATATCGCTAGTAAAAAGGCTTGATTTAAATCAACTCGGTTTAAATTATTATTTTTTAAAAGCAACTGTCATCTCTGTCTCACATCACTCCTCTGACCCGCTGTTGACTCACTGACAGTAATCAAGTGAAAAAGTGCAGCGCAAATTTAAAACTAATATATATATAAATAGAAAAATAATTAATTACATAGTGCTCCCTCCACTTGACTCTGAAGAAGTCCCTCCCACGGGACGTAACGCGTACGTAAGGGGAGGAGTTACGCAGGACGTCACCCCGATCGTCGCTGCTGTGGTTTCTGACATACTGTTACAGCATACACTCGGCTCATGAGTGTTTTTAAATGTGAGTGCCCATTTTTATTTCTTTATGCAGCATTAAAACCTGGTTTATACGGAGAGCACTAGATTCTTCTGTGTTTTTTCCTATGTATGGTTGTTTGCTGGTACCATCCATGGTATGATGTTTCCTTTGGAGATCTGATGCAATTGAGATTACTGCTGATATGCTTTGTGACCAGTACGGGTCGAAGCATTAAGGTGAGAGTCCATCTTGCATGCCCTGGTGGATTCCCTATCGGTGTTTCTTTTCACCTTCACTTCTGCTGGATTCATTTTTTTTGTTGATACACTTATATAAGGACTTTATTTGGACACGTGGACATTTATTATCACTGGCTTACATTTATATATTTTCACTGTGCAATATTTTCACTATGTAATTAATTATTTATCTATTTATATATTTATTCGTTTTAAATTTGCACTGCACTTTTTCACTTGATTTATGTATTTTGGGAAATTTTTAAGCCAGTGCTGGCTTGCATACGTTAGTTTTATTTTTTATATATTCCAGCGCTGAATATTTCACCTTATATTTGACTCACTTACAGTCCCATTCACTTTAACGCAGGGGGTCACAAACTGGTGGCCCTCCAGCTGTTGCAAAACTACAAGTCCCACGAGGCATTGCAAGGCTGACAGTTACAAGCATGACTTCCACCGGCAGAGGCATGATGGGACTTGTAGTTTCGCAACAGCTGGAGGGCCACCAGTTAGAGACCTGCGACGTTACGACGCACGGGGGCGGAGAACGGCGCCAAATTCATAAAAGTAAACAAACACCTTACATACAGTATACTGTAATCTTATAGATTACAGTACTGTATGTAAAAAATACACACACCCCTTGTCCCTAGTGGTCTGCCCAGTGCCCTGCATGTTCTTTTGTATAATAAAAACTGTTCTTTCTGCCTGCAAACTGTAGATTGTCCATAGCAACCAAAAGTGTTCCTTTATGTCAAAAATGGTTTTAGAGCAGCTAGAAAACAGCGATAATAAATTATAATCACTTGTAGAATTGTGCGATAGCGATTTGTGGGGAAATTCATCATAAAAAAATTAAAGTAATGACAGCGACAATTCTGCAACTGAGCAAATTTCAGTGATTTTGAGTTGATTACATTATTGAATAATTTTTATTATATTATTATTTGTTATAATTATGTATAATTATTTATTATATTATAATTTATGATTTTGTTTTTCAAACTTTTTCATACCCGGGATGCCTACTAGACTCTTGTTTGGTCAGATTTAAGTGAGTTATTCCTAAGAATTACAGGCCTACAGTATAAAACACCAAATTTCCATGCAACATAATGGTACCGCTTTCAGCACCTAAAATCTGAAATAATCATACCGCCAGGGAGGTTAATGTGACATTGGGGGTTATCCACTTTGCAGTACAAGTGCAAACTACAAGTGCAAAGTGCACTTGGAAGGGCAGTCGCTGTAGATCCGAGGGGGACATGCAAGGAAAATAAAAAACAGCATTTTAGTTTGCACATGATTGGATAATGAAATCAGCAGAGCTTCCCCTCATTTCAGAACTTCCCCTCAGATTTACAGCGACTGCACTTCCAAGTGCATTTGCAGTGCACTTTGCACTTGTAGTTTGCACTTGTAGTGCAAAGTGGATTTGCCTTTCGTAAATTATCCCCCATCGCGTGAATGCATCAATGCAGTACATGTTATCTCAGCTTGCAGAGCTTGGATTTATTGAACGAGTTTACTAAAAATGGAATTATTGCAGAATTTACAGCCTTGCGCTATATAACTAAGCTCCATTTCATTCTGAATAAACTAAATCATTAATGTATCTTAAATAGAAAACTATCTTTAGGTAGATTTTTTACTCCAAAAGCATTTTATTAAAATAAATTTGTTAAAAAATCATTGATTTATATCCACCCTAATTGTTGTACAGAACACAATCAATGTGCTATTTTGGTAATACTCCACAGTCCTTATCACCTATTAAACATTCTCTTCCTCAGAATAAACCAATGCATAGTTATCTCTGTTTAGAAATGTAATATCATTAGGGCATGCCTCTGGACATAATGTAAAGGTCTTCTTGTCTCTGCGTTGTGTACAGTACTAACCTAAAGTGCACGTTTTCTCTGCCTCTCCCTGTTTTTCTTGCATTGCTTGTCAGTAAATAGCCATTCTCATCTTCCATTGTCTGAACACGGTTGAGTTTACAGGTTGCTTTGAAACCTTGGCGTGTATCCACAATGGCACGGCTATAGGTTGTGTGCATAACTCAGAAAACTCTGGCCTCTATTGGAGCAGATTGCCACTGAGACATATATGCGTTTTCAAAGTCACGGGAGCAAGCCTGGAAAACGAGGCTCTTCTCTATAAAACATTAAGCCATAAATCATTGTGAAATTCCCACCCCAATAAATCTTCCACAATGAAAACCTTTTGATACTCATTCGTTATTAATGACAAGGAGAACTTAATTCTGTTGGCAAACAGTGGTGTTCCAATTTTATACATAGCATTTAACAGTCTAATGAGAGATGAATTTATACGTGCTGGCTTCAGGTTTACTCTTGTCGGGAAAGTTTAAAGCCGAGGGTTCTTTACTCCGTGTATATATATCTTGTTTTCCTGATGAATATTAATGCCTAACGAACAATCTGACACTGTCGGTTTGTCATTGTTAAAGGGAGAGCTGTAGTTGCAGAGGTGGAGTTTGCCATTTTCTAATCCAAACTTCTTTTAATGAAGGCATTTGCATAAAGATAATGCTCTGTTTTTAAGTGATGAGCCCTTCTTATTTATGCTTTCAGTTCTTTGTGACAACAGCAAAAAAAGAAAAAATCAGATCTTCCACCTTTAACATTTCATTATAACTAAACATAATACAAATGTTTGAGTCTCTTATTTGAAGATTTCTGCTCGGGATAAATGAGTACACCCCAACAAATTTGTCAGAAAACCTTTACTTTCCTTTCAGAATCAACATTTTTTATGGGTCAATAGACCGTATTTATCGGCGTATACCGCGCACTTTTTTGCCCTGAAAATCAGGGCAAAATCGTGGGTGCGCGATATACGCCGATACCCGCTTTCCCGCGCCGAGTTTGAATACTGCGCCGGCATATACTGAGCGCAGTACACTCGTGTATTGTCGGGCAGTCTCGGCTCCTCTCGCGCTGACGTCTTGGACGTACAGGACGTCAGTGCGAGAGTAGCCAAGCCTGCCCGAGTGTACTGCGCTCGGTATATGCCGGCGCAGTATTCAAACTCGGTGCGGGAAACGAGCGGGGAGGACACCGCAGAAGGAAACCGGACCCGGCGAAGAGGACACCCGAAGCCGCAGAGGGACGCCAGACCCGACGAGGCCGCAGATGGACGCCGCGCAAGACACCAAACTGTAAGTACAAAAATATTTTTTTCCACAGGAATTAGGGGCAACTTTAGGGGTGCGCGCTATACGCGGGAGCGTGCTATACCCCAATAAATACGGTACTTCAAAATTCTCCCACAAATGCGGGCTGTTGATTGCAACCAAGATTTGTTAATTTGCACACACACAAAAAAAGATTTTTCTAACAAATTCATTCTAGACCATGTTGCAAAAATGAATACACCCACTAAGCTCTGGGGAAAATTATTGTAACTGCACTTATAAAGGGCAGTCTACTTGCCTTTAGTAAACCATCCCTAATATCACCCTTACAATCTGGGTAAATATTGCTCATTTACAGATTTTTTTTATTCCACATGTTTTTCATGCTTAACCTCCCTGGCGGTATGATTATTTCTGATTTTAGGTGCGGAAAGCGGTACCATTGTTTTGCAAGGAAATTTGGGGTTTTACACTGTATTCCTGTAATTCTTAGAAATAACTCACTTAAATCTGTCCGAACAAGAGTCTAGCAGACATCCCGGGTATGAAAAAGTTTAAAAAACAAAATCATAAATTATAATATAATAAATAATTATAACAAATAATAATATAATTATAATAAAAATTATTCAATAATGTAATCAAATCAAAAACACTGAAATTTGCTCTGTTGCAGAATTGTCGCTGTCATTACTTTTATTTGTTTATGACAAATTTCCCCACAAATCGCTATCGCTCAATTCTGCAAGTGAATCTAATTTATTATCGCTGTTTTCTAGCTGCTCTAAAATCTCTTTTGACATAAAGGGACAGTTTTTGGTTGCTATGGACAATCTACAGTTTGCAGGCAGAAAGAACAATTGTTATTATATAAAAGTGCATGCAGGACACTGGGCAGACCAATAGGGACAAGGGGGGTGTGTATTTTTTACATACAGTACTGTAATCTATCGCACTGATCCGCAGACGGAAGGAAAAATAGGGTTTTCTTCCGTCTGCAGAATCGGATCATTGCGGAGGCGGACAAGATCGGGTGTCAGCGGATGTTCATCCGCTGACACCCGCAATCTCATAGGGACCAATGTATGTCCCTTTTTCATCTGCAAACGGATGAATGAAAAAGCGGACATACGGTCCGCACGTGTGAAAGGGGCCTAACAGATTAGAACACTTTACTGGTGAGCAAAGAAAGCAGAGAGCCTTTGCAAAATGCTTTACCTCATAGTAGGTTGTTTTTGAAGCAATCAAAGGCATTCTAGAATAAAGAAGCAAGGGTGGAAGGTTCCTTTAAGTATTTCTGCTGTTTAACCATGGGGAGGCCTATTACATATTTTCTTGTAAATATGTTCTTTTAGTAATGGAAAAGCAAAGCTGAGGAGAAAAAAAAAACAAACCCAGGTGTCATTGTGAACATTTGTTTTTGCTTAAAAAAAAAGCATACACAGTAAATTTAAGATGAATATAAAAGTTAAGTTGCTGAGTAGAGAAGCTGACTTAAGGCAGGAAAGATTTTTTTTTTTCAATATTATGAACCCTGCGCTTTGTGAACATTTCTTTCTAATGCACAATAAGTGACTAATAAAACCAGCAGAAAGAAGCGTAAGCAATTTTTACTTTTTACATTTCAGAATAAGAAATAACTCGGAGGCTCATAACAGCAAAACATTCCACAAAGCTGTAAAACAAAATAAATAAATCTAGTTTGCTTTGTATGTTTGGTGTTTCAGGGCTCTGTAGATATCTATGCTCAACCAAAACATAGATGTGCCACTTTTAAGGTGAACCTGTGGCCATACTCTGGACATCCAAGTGTTTATATATTACTAAGTATACAGTGCATCTGGAATGTATTGACACGCTTCACTTTTTCCACATTTTGTTACGTTACAGCCAAAATTGATTAGATTCATTATTTTCCCCCAAATTCTACAAACAATACACCATAATGCTAACATGAAAGAAGTTTGCTTGATGCCTTTGCAAATTTATATATATATAAAAAAAAAAAAATAACATAAGTACATAAGTATTCACAGCCTTTGACATGGCACTCAAAATTGAGCTCAGGTGCATCCTGTTTCCATTGATCTTCCTTGAGATTTTTCTACAACTTGATTGGAGTCCACCTGTGGTGAATTCTGTTGATTGGACATGATTTAGAAAGGCACACACCTGTCTATATAAGGTCCCACAGTTAACAGTGCATGTCAGAGCAGAGGTATGGCCGTTAACCTCAAAGGTTATATTGTTTACATACGTTAGGAAGTATTTATTGATGGTAATTAGACTTGAGGAGGTATTCATTCATGAGAAACATTTGGATGGGGTCATTATCTGTCACTCTGAAAGACAGGATGTAGATCAAAGACTGCCAATCAAATTGCTCAGCTATTCAGTGGATAGGGAATATAATTCTGGAGGTCAATCTTGTTAATCAGAATATTCTCTGTATATTCTCTGAATATGGCACAGGTCTATAACTGATTTAGTCAAATGGGACTTTGAATTACTCTGTTGGATTTGTATCATCTGTGGAATTTGGACTTTATTCTGTATTGGAAGTCAAATTAATGCACTCTCTGGAGCAGGGCTGTGGAGTCGGAGTCGAGGAGTCGGAGGTGGGGGAAAATTTTGGGTACCTGGAGTCGGAGTCGGCAAACAGTGCACCGACTCCGACTCCTACTAAATTTAGATTGGAATTTAAAAAAAAAAAGAAGCAAGTTTAAATGTCCCAATTCACAAAAAGTTATAATTAATGACTTCTCTACTGTAAGAATAAAGACCAATGCATGCAGTGCCTCACGTAACCGCAAAACGAACACGTTAAGTGACCGTGAAGAAGCATGCTTTTCATGTGCTTCACTATATGGCACGCAACGCACAATTAGGAGCTGCAATACTTATACTTTCCATAGTGTTGTGTTCTGCTTTTACAGGGAACGCAACGTCCATGTGTAACCTAGCCTCTCACTGATAAGGGATTAAATAAATATGTTTTTTGCAGGACTAGAGAGTGAGACACTTGTATAAGTGAAGGGAATGGAGGGCCAATAGTTCAAGACTGAAGCTGTAAACCATTGGAAAAACTGCTGTCATTTAGCTAAGGCTATAAAAACTTGTAAACTCCGATTGTTAGCTTAAACTTTAAACATGACTATGGGATTCTCCTAGGAAAATCATGTTTTAGAATAAAAAACGTTGTTTTCATTGTGTTTGTCTTTTGCTTAAACTGTGCAATACAGTAGACTGTTGGCTTTCCAGCCAGTTGTCCTGTGGTAGGTTGCGTTTCTTTCCCTCAAGGAATGTATAAAATACATTCGCATATTAATACAGAGGAGTCGGAGTCGGGGAGTCGGAAGTACATAAAACTGAGGAGTCGGAGTCGGAGTCGGAACATTTATCTACCGACTCCACAGCCCTGCTCTGGAGAGCCTGGTGTGTTGCTGCGGAACAACATAATTTATAGTCATCATACTAACGCCTAAATATCAATTATCTAACCGGACTCCAATATATATGACTTCACTACACCGATGTCACCCATAGAGTTACTATGGGGCTTCAGTCGTGGGCTGCCTGTCCGGTATCCAACTCAACACTGAAGCCGCTGCTGACAGCTGGTGCTGGGACTGGTCTGGATCGTCAGGAGAATAGATAATTATAGCCATTTTTGCTTTACAGGGTTAGATAGATTAGGTTTTGAATGTAGCAGAGAGCAGGTTTAGCATTTTAGGTTTTGCCTGAACTTCCACTGTAAGTTGCCGCTAATTATAAACTATGAGTTTTGAAAATGTTATTTATATTGGGCATTAGGAACTGTATGCCCTTGGAAATTTGTCATCAGAAAGATATCACAAAAGTGCCATGTGGATGCAAAACTAACATTTGTCCTTGAAAGAGGTATGTCTTTCCTTATTCCCATCGCAGACTGCAATCTTGTCACCAACTGACCAATGGCACAGACTGGTGCCTGGTTAGTGAGTGGTTTGGTTTGACTACTTTAATCCAGTAGCTTAAAGAGTGTTCAAACAGAGCACAATTGCCAGGTTAGAACTGGCTGGCTTGTGGCAACCTTAGGCCATGGTTAAAATGTTTTTTTCACCCATCCATAGTTTGGAATTGGAATATAGGAAGTCCTCTGCATCTATTGGTGACTTGTATGCCGTTTTGGCTGTACTCTGCTCTCCACACATACCACATGCACACCAGGAGCCAGGAAGTTAATGGGATGGACAGGACATAGGAAGGAGGGACAGGTTTTAACATTTTGTAGAATTATTTTTTTAGCCACCAACCAGATATTGGAAGTCATATCCCCAGTGGGGTCAAAGACAACAGGAAACACCCAAAAAAAGTTTCAAACACCTAAAGCTAAAGGAAAAGAAGACAACAAATCTGTAGGTAGGGTCCACAACCTGTGATTTCAAATAGAGACCTCTTTGAAAGAGAAGTAAGAGAGAGACCGAGGAACATAAAGCAAAGTTCTATAATTAAATTTAAAAAAGGAATTGGAAGTATTTCAGTTTTGTCAGCTTGCAGGAACAATGCACTTAAAACCGAATCCCGGATAAGTTACAGCTGTCTGTGTAGGTTCTAGTTAATGGCAACTGAGTTTAGTGTATCATTTCTCGGCAAGGTGGCAGCGTAATAATGAATATATTGAGCAATGGCCATCGAGCCTCCTGTTTGTTGCAGGAGGAATCCTCCGGTGGGAAGAGCTGGAGTCTTAGCAGAAAGATATAAGACTGTAGTTAATTCCACCGAAGTTTGGGGAAATCAGAAATGGCTAGTATTCATTGCATTGAATTTATTTATGTACTACATGTCCATATCTTTTTAGTGAAATCTCCAAGTCCTCTCTGAGTGATGGTAATGTTATTCCATACAAAGCTCTAGCTGCTCGTTGTAGTGGGATTTGAAGATTGAGAGAAGTTTTTGGTACACAAGTGTCTGAAAGGTTTCAAGTAAAATAGTATTGATGTACTGTACCTTCTCTTTTGCCACAACTTGAAAAGTTCAAACACTTGTGATATGCTACAAATGTGTTCCCGCTTGACTCACAACTGAATCATAAATCTGTATAAAGGGACTTAGTAAGGATGCTGGTAGTTTTGCTAATTAAACTCCGTATTGAACGGAACATGCACTGACATGTTCCTGAAATACATTGGAAGGTTTCCTTTTTCAGGCGCCTTGCATTTTTGTTTCTTTGAAACGTACTGGTAATGTATTGGAAAATTTGAAGCCAGTCAGATCACTTCATTTAGAAGATAACAACACCTGCTTCACTTATTTGCTTCACGCTCTTGTAAAACAAACTCCTTTGACACAGTTCATATTGATGCAGAAAAAATTGTCAGGCCCAATTCACACTACTGTATTTAAAAGCCATAGAAAATACAGTACATCCAAACAAATCGGCGTGCAGAGATCATGGTGCACAGTGGAACAATGGATAAAGCACTGAATCACGTAGGAGCATGAATACAATCTTTCCCTTTATACATATCTGATTTTTTTTGTATACAGCAATGTTTACTGTCATTCCTGAAATGCCGTTTCCTTTTAAAACATAATTAGTGCCCATGATTTTTTTTTTTTAAGGCATTTCACAAACTTTTCTATGTGTGTATATATATTGTGAGGGGTTAGCTCGGTAGCGGGGTGTGTGACCCCTTGGTTGGGTTCACCACACCCTGAATTTATACAGACTGGCAGTCGAAGACGGTTGAAAACAAAGTTTCTGGTTTATTTTTCCATCTTGCTGGAAAACAATTGCAAGCATCCAAACAGCATAAACAAAATCAAACATAAAATAAATCCTAGCCACTCTGGGCATCTACCTTCCACACAGGAACCTATCTATGAAGTCTAACACAGCCTACTGCTGGGTAGACAGTGCTGGTCATACAGCACAAAACAATAGTGTTTTGATTTTTATCACACAGAAAAATCAATCCTCTCCTCACCTCCACCGAAGACCTTCTGGCACTGCTCTCCTACTCACACAGCCTTAGGAGTGATGCAGCCAATTAGTGGTAATCATTTAGGCTTCTTATAGAGGCCTTAATTGCCTCATTCTGAACAGATGGAGTCTTTCAACGCCCTTAGACCTTGTCTGGCTATTTCTCGCAGCCGACACCTAATAATGATTAGTGTATTGTCTAAGCAAGTCAGAAATGTATGTCCCGTTTGTGACAACACCCACAGATTTACCTGACTTCCTGTCACAATATATATATATATATATATATACAGTACAGACCAAAAGTTTGAACACACCTTCTCATTCAAAGAGTTTTCTTTATTTTCATGACTATGAAAATTGTAGATTCACACTGAAGGCATCAAAACTATAAATTAACACATGTGGAATTATACATAACAAAAAAGTGTGAAACAACTGAAAATATATTTCATATTCTAGGTTCTTCAAAGTAGCCATCTTTTGCAGCAGACACATCTCTAGAACTGGTAAGAGGAGACTGTGTGAATCAGGCCTTCATGGTAGAATATCTGCTAGGAAACCACTGCTAAAGAAAGGCAACAAGCAGAAGAGACTTGTTTGGGCTAAAGAACACAAGGAATGGACATTAGACCAGTGGAAATCTGTGCTTTGGTCTGATGAGTCCAAACTTGAGATCTTTGGTTACAACCCCCGTGTCTTTGTGCGACGCAGAAAAGGTGAACGGATGGACTCTACATGCTTGGTTCCCACCGTGAAGCATGGAGGAGGAGGTGTGATGGTGTGGGGGTGCTTTGCTGGTGACACTGTTGGGGATTTATTCAAATTGAAGGCATACTGAACCAGCATGGCTTCCACAGCATCTTGCAGCGACATGCTATTCCATCCGGTTTGCGTTTAGTTGGGCCATCATTTATTTTTCAGCAGGACAATGACCCCAAACACACCTCCAGGCTGTGTAAGGGCTATTTGACCAAGAAGGAGAGTGATGGAGTGCTGCGCCAGGTGACTACCTCTTGAAGCTCATCAAGAGAATGCCAAGAGTGTGCCAAGCAGTAATCAAAGCAAAAAGTGGCTACTATGAAGAACCTAGAA
This sequence comes from Rana temporaria, assembly GCF_905171775.1. NCBI lineage: Eukaryota > Metazoa > Chordata > Amphibia > Anura > Ranidae > Rana > Rana temporaria. The sequence continues at coordinate 23,206,835 of NC_053496.1, read as the reverse complement.
TATGAAATATATTTTCAGTTGTTTCACACTTTTTTGTTATGTATAATTCCACATGTGTTACTTCATAGTTTTCATGCCTTCAGTGTGAATCTACAATTTTCATAGTCATGAAAATAACGAAAACTCTTTGAATGAGAAGGTGTGTCCAAACTTTTGGTCTGTACTGTATATATATATATAGTTACAGTATCTCACAAAAGTGAGCACACCCCTCACACTTTTCTAAATATTTTATTATATCTTTTCATGTGACAACACTGAAGTTCACATTAAACTACTGATCACAGCACAGTACTAATGGCATTCCCTAAAAAGAAAGAAAATGACACTGAAGAAATGACACTTTGCTACAATGTAAAGTAGTGAGTGTACAGCTTATATAACAGTATAAATTGTCCGTCCCCTCAAAATAACTTAACACACAGCCATTAATGTCTAAACCGCTGGCAACAAAAGTGAGTACACCCCTAAGTGAAAATGTCCATATTGGGCCCAATTAGCTATTTTCCCTCCCCGGTGTCATGTGACTAGTTAGTGTTACAAGGCTTCAGGTTTGAATACTGGTCACTGGAAGTTCAACATGGCACCTCATGGCAAAGAACTCTCTGAGGATCTGAAAAAAAGAATTGTTTCTATACATAATGATGGCCTAGGCCAGTGATGGCGAACGCGTGGCACGCGTGCCGCTCTCGGCACGGCAAGCTGTTTCGGTGGGCACGCCACACGCCATGAAAAATTTCAAAGAACACACTAAAATCCATTTGTCCCCACCGCACCCCAAACTACAACTCCCACAGTTCTCTAGGGCTATTGATGACGTGTCTGAGTGGGAGTGACAAAGAAGAAACTCCCGGGGGTGACGTGCGTGCGTGTGTGCGTACGCACGCTGATCCAATCAAAGAAGCTGTCTCATCCACACCGCACAAATCAGCGGTGACGTGACTGGGAGCACACACGGCTGGAATCAGAGGAGCCTTTCGGCGGGAATAATAAGCTGCTGGAGCAAGGTCAGACACTGGGAGACAGGAGTTAATGTGCAGTGTACGGTACAGTTATCTTGTTAGTCCTAAGCCTGCCCCACTCTAAGATATCAGGTGCTAGCTCTGCAAACAATCAATTGTGCAAAAAGAACAGACTCATTAGTGTCATTGGGAAACATTGTGCCCCATCATTGGTGTTATTCAGCCTCATTATTGGTGTCATTGGGAAACATTGTGCTCCCCTATTTTTTGTCATCATTGGTGTCATTGTGCCTCATTATTGGTGTCATTGTGCCTCATTATTGGTGTCATTGGAAAACATTGTGCCTCGTTATTGGTGTCATTGTTCCTCATTATTGGTGTCATTGTGCCTCATTATTGGTGTCATTAGGGAACATTGTGCCTCATTATTGGTGTCATTGTGCCTCATTATTGGTGTCATTAGGGAACATTGTGCCTCATTATTGGTGTCATTGTGCCTCATTATTGGTGTCATTGCATGTGTCAGGTAGGTGAGTGTAATGGTCAGGTAGGTGAGTGTAATGGTCAGGTAGGTGAGTGTAATGGTCAGGTAAGTGAGTGCAATGGTCAGGTAAGTGAGTGTAATGGTCAGGTAGGTGAGTGTAATGGTCAGGTAAGTGAGTGTAATGGTCAGGTAGGTGAGTGTAATGGTCAGGTAAGTGAGTGCAATGGTCAGGTAAGTGAGTGTAATGGTCAGGTAGGTGAGTGTAATGGTCAGGTAGGTGAGTGTAATGGTCAGGTAAGTGAGTGTAATGGTCAGGTAGGTGAGTGTAATGGTCAGGTAAGTGAGTGTAATGGTCAGGTAGGTGAGTGCAATGGTCAGGTAGGTGAGTGTAATGGTCAGGTAAGTGAGTGTAATGGTCAGGTAGGTGAGTGTAATGGTCAGGTAAGTGAGTGTAATGGTCAGGTAGGTGAGTGTAATGGTCAGGTAGGTGAGTGTAATGGTCAGGTAGGTGAGTGTAATGGTCAGGTAGGTGAGTGTAATGGTCAGGTAGGTGAGTGTAATGGTCAGGTAAGTGAGTGTAATGGTCAGGTAGGTGAGTGTAATGGTCAGGTAGGTGAGTGTAATGGTCAGTGTATGTTGCACAGTGCATTCTAAGCACAATGCATTCCTAATCCCTGCAGTCTGAGCGAATCTGGCAGAATCGTACATTTCTAGTCCCTTAGGGCTCATTTAGATAAGTCCCATCCTCTGTACAGAGCCGCTGGCAGGTTTAATTCTGTGTTGGCACTTTGCAAGAAATAAATTGCTCTTGTGTCGCGGTTTGGGCACTCGGGCTCAAAAAGGTTCGCCATCACTGGCCTAGGCTATAGGAAGATTGCCAAGACCCTGAAACTGAGTTGCAGAATGGTTGCCAAGACCATACAGTGGTTTAACAGGACAGGTTCCACTAAGAACAGGGCTCAACATGGTCGACCAAAGAAGTTGAGTGCACGTGCTCGGCGTCATATCCAGAGGTTGTCTTTGGGAAATAGACATATGAGTGCTGCCAGCATTGCTGCAGAGGTTGAATGGGTGGGGGTATCAGCCTGTCAGTGGGGTAGAACATAAATATCATGTACACATTTTAGGAACTGCAACTATTTTTATACACAGTCCACCCACTTTCAGTGGCTCAAATGTAATTGGACAAATGAATATAATCATAAATAAAATGTATTTTTTTATATATTTTGTTGAGAATCCTTGACTGCCTGAAGTCTGGAACCCATGGACATTATCAAGGACTGAGTTTCCTCCTTTCTGGTACTTTGCCAAGCTCTAACTGCAGTTGTCTCAGTTGTTCTGTGTGGGTCTTTCTGCCTTAGTTTTGCCTTCAGCAAGTGAAATGAATGCTCAATTGTGTTGGATCTGGCCATTGCAGAATACATCACTTCTTTTCCTTCAAAATCGTTTTGGATCATTGTCCATCTCTACTGTGAAGCGCCCTCCAATCAACTTTGCTGCATTTAGCTGAATCTTGGCTGACAGTATATCTCTAAACATTGTAGAATTCAGCCGACTGCTTCTGTCTTTTGTCACATCATCAATAAACACCAATGATCCAGTGCCACTGTATGCCATGCATGCTCATGCCATCACACTGCCTCCACCATGTCTTACAGATGATGTTGTGTGCTTTGGATCATGAGCTGTTCCAAGACTTCTCCACACTTTTTTCTTCCCGTCATTCTGGTACAGGTTAATCTTAGTTTTATCCTTCCAAAGAATGCTTTTCAGAACTGGATTGGCTTTTTTAGATGTTTTTTTTTGCAAAGCCTAATCTGACTTTTCTATTCTTCAGGCTCATTAATGGTTTGCACCTTGTGGTGAACCCTCTGTATTTGCTTTTGTGAAGTCTTCCCTTTATTGTAGACTTTGACAATGATACACCCACCTCCTGGAGACTGTCCTTCACTTGTCTGGATGTTGTGAATGGGTTTTTCTTTACCATAGAGAGGATCCTGCGATCATCCACCACTGTTGTCTTCCGTAGACGTCTTGAGAGACCTTTTTATGTTGTGTGTTCTTCTTTCCTCAGAATGTGCCAAACTATTGATTTGGCCACTTTTAATGGATTTGTTTAATTTGTGAAGCCTTACAATGTCCTGTTTCACTTGCATGGAGAGCTCCTATTGAACACATGATATAGGTTCACAGCAATAGATTCCAAATGCAAATACCACACTTGGAATCAACTCCAGACCTTTTACCTTCTCAGTTGAAAAATAAATAACAAAGGAGTAGTCCACACCTGTCCATGAAACAGCCCTTGATTAAATTGTCCAATTACTTTTAGTCCCTTGAAAAAGGGGGGGTGGCTATTCTTAAGAGCTGTAATTTCTAAACCCTTACTCTGATTTAGATGTACATACCCTCCAATTAAACCTGAGAGTGTGTGCATTTTCAGCCCATATCCAATTATGCAACTATAGCTTGAATATGTTTTGCTACACACCCGAGAAGGAGTAAACTTGTGCCTGCCCCCCCCCCCTCAATATTGAGCACCAACCGCCACTACCTACCTTGATTTGCATCTTTGCTTCATTGTTTTGCCTGTTACATACCTGTTTACTGACCATCATGATCAATATTTCATCTTCATTATCTTTTTTAGGGAATGCCATTAGGACTGTGCTGTGATCAGTAGTTTAATGTGAACTTGATCTTGTCAGCATACATCATCACTGCACCTCAAACCAACGTGAGAAGGATTTCACTACTCTTGTTTTTTGTCTTTTATTATTTTTAATTGTAGCAGTACTGTGAGGACACACTCAGTCAGTGGTCATGTTTTTGACTTTTTAAACTTGACTTTTGGGTCCATTTACATTTGAGTGTTTTGTAGCTCGAAGCTCCAAAATGCTCAACATTTAAAATCCTATGGTTTTCAATTGTGCCTGTTCACCTGAGCATTGCTTAAAGTTTGTAGCTTGAAAAGGTACTTTTGCTACTTTTGATTTACAAGTTGGAAGCTTTTCCAGCCGCAATAGGAGCGCCTGAAAAACAACTAAACACACATCTTGCACATTTTTGTTCCCTAGTAGCTAGCTAAAAATTATAAAAAAAAAAATGCTCAAGCCTCAGATACTCGCAAAAAACAAAAAACAAAAAAAAACACTTGTGTAAGTGCTTAAAAAAAAAAAATCTGCAACAACCAAAGATGCTCAGCTCAAGTGTGAATGCAGCCTTTTTTGGAATTGTATCGTAGAGATCTCCTGTGAACATGGATCGCCAGTGGGCATGCATAGAGCTATAACCTTTTATTATATGATGTGCTGTACAACTCCCAACACAGGAAACCTACAGTGGATTGGTTTGGAAATTTGGCTTTTCTTGTGACGGAGCAGCTGTGTTCTTAAAAGCCTTTCATGCTTATTTTTTGTGTTTTGCATTTAACTAACCTTTAAACTATTGTAGCTATAAATAAATAAATAAATAATAAATCTGTTTATTTGGTGGAAACTGAGATGATAAAGGTGATTGTTCCTGCATCTCAAGCCCATACTTTTGGAAATGGTGACCGGTGATGCAAGGGCACAAATGCTTAGTAGATACTTCATGCAACAGATTTGTAGTTAGGCTCAGACTGGTGTGGTCAACAAACAATCAGTGAGGTACCAGACTAGGCCAAAGTAATGGTCAGGACCAGGCCAAAGTAATTTGGCAAGCAGTAAGGTTCCAGAAAACAAACACTCTTGCGCACAAGTATGTTGATCGGGTGATCTACAGTTTGAGATGGATAGTGTCTCAGGCCTTTCTGCCCTCCAGGATGGGGGTATCCTAGCAGTCAAAAGAGGCTCTGAAGAAGAAGGTTATGCTTTAAAATGCATCTTTGGGTCCTCTCTTTCATCATTTGGAGACTGTGGCCTTCAGACCGATTGTTATCACTTAAAGGCTTCTTACATTGCCGTTTCTTTAACATGTTTGTAAGTAGTTTTTATATTATTATTTAATAAAACTCATCTAAGAATAATGCACAAGGCTGGTGCGCCCTCTTTTCTTTTATCCCTCTTTTAAGCAGCAAGGTATCGGATGAGACACACAAGCTTCGTTAGGGTGAGACCAAAGTCATAAATCTGCAGGCAGAAAAGTGCAGTATCGCCATATGGAGACAGTTACAGGCCAGAATGTCAGGATCACTTAATTGTTCCTGCTCCTCATTCCAGCATCCGGGTTTTGGCTATTGCATTCTCCCTGTTTGTGTCTACCTGCAAGGTGATTGATGTGGTCAGTCATCTGGTATAAGCAAGCCAAACGCTCAGTCCCTTGCTTGTAATAGTGAGTGATACTTGTGTTGTACCTAATGGAGCTCCCTGTCTGTCCGTCCTGCTTTACTAGTTTGGATTTCCCTGTGTATGACTTTGGACCGGATTATTGGACTATTCCTTGAACTCAGCCTGCCTTTTTACCTGGACTATCATAGAACCACTCTACCTGTCTGCTAACTGCAAGTATCTCTTGGCTTTGCTCAGTTTGCATCTACCCTGGTGTGGTGGCCAGGCACTATAGCATTGTGTATAAGTCCTGGGGGCAACCGAGGACCGGTAGGCCTGCTTGCCTTAAGGGAAAAGGGGCTGCTATAGGTGAAGCGCACAGAAGCCAGCTATAGGGCCAGATTCACAAAGGTTAGCGGATCTTTAGATCCGTGTAACCTATGTGTTTTAAGATCCGCCCTCGCAAGTTTGTGAGGAAAGTGTCAAATTCACAACACACTTACCTCCAAACTTGCGACGGCGGATCCTAACTCCCCCAGCGGAATTCAAATTCCGCGGCTAGGGGAGTGTCATATTTAAATCAGGCGCGTTCCCGCGCCGATTTAAATACGCATGCGTCGTCCGGGGAATTTCCCGGCGTGCATTGCTCCCACTGACGTCAATAGGACGTCAGTGGTTGCGACGTGAGCGGGACTTGCGACGCGCGTGTTCGTGAATCGCCGTACGCAAACGACGTAGGAAATTTCAAAATCGACGCGGGAACGACGGCCATACTTAACAATACTTACCCCTGCTTTTAGCAGGGGTAAGTATACGACGGGTACCGCGCTACGGAAACGACGTAAGAACACAGCGTCGGGTCCGCGTACGTTCGTGAATTTCGCGTATCTCGCTGATTTACATATTATTCAGTGTAAATCAGCGGGAACGCCCCCGGCGCCATTTTTAAATCCAAAAAAAGATCCGACAGTGTAACACAGTGTGACACTGTCGGATCTCAGCCCTATCTATGCGTATCTGATTCTATGAATCAGGTGCATAGATAGGACCAGTAAAAATCAGAGATACGATGGTGTATCTGAGATACTCCATCGTATCTCTTCTGTGAATCTGGCCCATAGTGTCTGACCACCTGCGTTGGGGTAGAAGTGACACTGAGTCAGTAACAAGCAGTTGAAAACCAAAGAAAAGTCAGCAAAAGGGCCATCCAAAGAGAGTCAGGCCAGGTCACATGAAGACCACTTACCACTGAGCTTAGGAAAAAAAATGCTTTATATAGCATGATTGGAATCAACAACTGGTTCCATTAAGCCTGAATTTGAACAAGTACATTAGCGTGCCTCATAAAAGCTTGCATCGTTGTATGTTTTAAAAATGTTTTCTTTGTTATTTTAATACACTACATTATTCCACACTGAAGCCTACAATAGACAGAAATCATCCTTTTGTATTTTGAAAGGAATAATAAAGGACAATGTAGGGCTCTTCTCCTCAGTTGAGTGTATTCCTTTTTCGTTTAGGAGCTGAACATTCATTAGTTTGCAGTACTTTATGAGCAGCTTATGCTGCCATAGAATGTGGGACAGTGATGCTATTATTTGCTGGGCTGAACTTGACTGAATTGTTTAAAGAGTTCATTAAATCAAATTCTACAATGCAGATCTAGTCAATTAGAGGACAATTCTGGTCTGCAGTTTGATTCTGCCTTCTCTTATTTAGGATTAAGGCACTGGAAGACATGAAAGTCCCTTATACTTAATTGAGCGCTGTGTTTCTTGATTTGCATATATAGTACATCTGATTTGCATTGTACAAGTGTAACTGCGCAACTTTCAGCCCCTGCTGGTTACCCTACTATAAACTTGAGAGTTGTAATACATATTTTGTTCTCTTCAACATTCTATATGGAGGATCGTGCCTATTAAAATTCAGTTACAAGATAACCTCTGTCTCATTTTTAAGGGGATTTAATTGTTGTAACGGGGCTCTGTCAGCTGTTCTATATTTGAAATTCTCATTGAGGGCATTGCGGAAACCACCATTAAAATGGTGTCAAAAGATTAATTCTATAATCCCAATTCCTGTGAAAACCGGGGATGAAAGAGACGAAACAAAAATGCATTTTATTTTGCAAATGATCCTTAATTTGCCATGAAAATCAATTCCTCTACTGTAGTCAATTAATATGAATGGCTTCTAGCTCTTGGTAAAAATCGGTACAGATTAAAGGGCTGTGATCATGAGAAAGAAGCAGACCCTTGATCTTCTGCAGCCACCCTGCCAAGTTGGACTACACTGCTGGATTGGTTGTTGGGCACTCAATGTGGTCGTGTAGCGGAGCAGAATCTAAAACTGAGTTTGGAAGGGCTATCCATCTTCAGGTGGCTTAAACATACTGTTTTGTACAAGTTCTTCTACAGCTTTTAGTAATTATCGATTCCGCACTTTCCCTTTGCATAATTTGTCCAACAATTACTATTAACTGCATGTCAGGAACCATACACAGCTGTATCAGTACCATGGGGAACTAGGCCCTCTCTATTCATTGACGTTTCATTGTCAAAGAGGAATAGAAGATCGCACTATATAACATAAACAGTATTTTAATTACTATACAGTTTTTTCTTTTGTGTTTTTTTGTTTTGTTAACTGGATATAAAATGAGAAATTGCTTTAACTGAGAAATGAAAAGCTATTTTATATACTTTGGCCGGGATTCAGAAAGGACTTACGACAACGTATCTCCAGATACACCGTCGTAAGTCCAAATGTGCGCCGTCGTATCTATACGCGTATTCAGGAACTGAGATACGCCTGAAATTTGCCAAGATACGACCGACATAATTCTCCTACGCCGTCGTATCTTGGGTGCATATTTACGCTGGCCTCAAGGGGCGCTTCCGTAGATTTACGAGTTGAATATGCAAATGACCTAGATACGCCAATTCACGAACGTACAGCTTACGTCCGGCGTAAAGTTACCCCTGCTATATGAGGCGCAGTCAATGCTAAGGTATGGACGACGGAACAGCCGTCGGATTTTACGTCGTTTACGTAAGTGGTACGTGAATGGGGCTGGGCATAGGTAACGTTCACGTCGTTGCTATTGAGCCGTCGTATCTTAGGGCGTAAATTCAACGTGATTCTGAGCATGCATGCGCCGTACGGCGCTTCATTTACATGGGGTCACGATTCATTATAATACAACACGCCCACTACCAGCCTACTTTGAATTACGCGGGCTTACGCCGGCCCATTTACGTTATGCCGCTGTAACTTAGGGAGCAAGTGCTTTGTGAATACTGTACTTGCCTCTCTATGTTACGTCGGCGTAGCGCATATGAGATGCGATACGCCCACTCAAAGATATGCCAATGTATCTGAATCCCAGCCATAGAGGTTAAGGCTTAAATAGCTCAGAACTAGGCCACATTAGAGTAGGTTATATGTACTGTTCACCTACAGAAAAAAAAATCCCTTCCTTATTTTTTGCTTCTTTATTACTATGTTTTTAAGGGTTCTTTTCAGGGATACACTGTTCCATTCAGAAGGGGATCCATGAGCTGAACTTCTGCTGAATCAGAGCAGTACCGGATAGATGCTGGTTTTGTGACTTCCATGTTGGGTTTAGTCTGTGTACTCACTGTGGTGAACCCATGTTGGATCTATGGACTGTCGGATGTCTTGTGAGACTTGTGTCCATTTACATCAGGCTACTTTCTATTCATCATGTTTGGATCCTGAAAAAGATACAGTCCTTTTCAATTTTTTTTTCTGTACCTGGACAGGCTAAGAGGTGGGTGAATGTAAAGGGATACAAGTCTATATACATCCGCTAGCCCGTAAGTCTTCAGATTAGGTCTACTTGAAAAACTGAGAGGCAAATCTGTTCAGAAAGTCTGTGTGAAAGGGGCCGTACTATCTAAAATGGTACTTCTTTCTCTTGCACAAATCCAGGGAACTACAGAAGGCACGCTAAGTTAGTACTGGTTCACACTCATGCGATTTGTGATATGTATTGGTTTGCACAGACATCACATCACATGTCAAGGGAACTGTAACTGTGTGGTTTTGGTAAAGGTTTCTGTGATACTTTGGTGCATGTTCAGTGCGATTTGGCCACATAGAATATGCTAATCACATCCAAAGTTGCATCAAAGTCATACCACATAATCATACTGAAAATCGCATCAAAATCGCAGTAGTGTGAACCAAGTCTTATACATTTTTGTTGTACGTTGCATGCAAAGGTCAATTCACAAATTGCTGCAAATAAATAGATATACATTTTGGAAGTCAACCAATCCAAAAAAAAAAGTCTAATCAAATCCTGTGAGTAATGTTTGAGGCCTCGTACACATGAGGGGACATCTCCGATGAAAACGGCCTGCGGACCGTTTTCATCGGACATGTCCGCTCGGAGATTTCGGTCTGATGGTTGCACACACCATCAAACCGAAATCCGCGTGTACAGGATACGCGGTGATGTGGCCGCGCCGTTGCCGCGGCGACGTGCGCGACCCTGGAAGGTCAATGCTTCCACGCATGCGTCAAATCACTTCGGCGCATGCGAGGGCTTTTGGCCGAGCTGACATGTCCGGTAAGTCGTAAAAGACGACCGAACATGTCCGACAGACAGGCTCCCAGCGGGCATGTATCTTAGCATGCTAAGAAACATTTGTCCGCTGGAAACCTGTCCGATCCGCCGGAAAATTGTCCGGTCGGCCGTACACACGACCGAACATGTCCGCGGAAACTGGTCCACGGACCAGTTTCAGCAGACATGTTTGGGTCGTGTGTACGAGGCCTAAGGGTCAAGAAAACAAGTGCTTAAATTAACAGCTATAAAATCAATTACAAATAGATCCCCGCTTTACCTTTTTAAGATGTATGGTCAGCCTGGTTGATTGTACTGTACAGTATAGGTCTATGCATTAAGGTATAAAACCCTCTGGGTGCAGCTCCCCCGCCCCCAGTCCCCCCTTATACTTACCTGAGCCCAATTTAGATCCAACGATGTGTATGGGAGCAGCGGCTCTCCTGGGTTTCTCTCTCCTCATTGGCTCACACAGCCATGTAATTTATTCCATCAAACCTTTTTGGGGACCCAAAAAGAAGAGGAGTGGGACCGCTATGTGCAAAACCATTGTACAGAGCAAGTAAGGGTGACATGTTTGTTATTTAATAAAAAGAAGAAAAAACTCACAACCTTTACAATCACTTTAAGTGTCAAGGGAGACAGAAGTTAATTCATAATCATTTCTGTTTGCATTGCCTTAACCACTTGCCGACCGGCTCACACCGATATACTTCAGGCAAAGTGGTACATTCCAGAGAATGAGTATGTCTTTTCCTTTAAGACCCATAGCAGGCACGCCCGAGGCACGGAGGGGGACTCGATGCGTGTGGTCGGCGGGTGCGATTGCTGCGGGCCACCCACAATCGGCATGGGCATGTGAGCAGGAACAGAGATTTGTGTGTTAACACACAAATCCCTGTTCTGACAGGGGAGGAGATACAGATTGTCTGTTCCTACCAAGTAGGAACAACGATCTGGATCCTCCTCTAGTCAGTCCTATCCCATCACAGGTACAAACACACTTTCCCAGGGAACACATTTAACCCCTTGATTGCCCCCTAGTGTTAACCCCTTCCTTGCCAGTGCCATTCGCACTGTAATCAGTGGCTTTTTATAGCACTCATTGCTGTATAAACGTTAGGGGTACTAAAAATGTGTCAAAAGTGTCCAATCTGTCCACCGCAATGTCACAGTACCGCTAAAAATCGCAGATCATCGCCATTACTAGTAATAAAAATAAAAATGCCAAAAATCTTTCCCATAGTTTGTAGATGCTATAACTTTTGCGCAAACTAATTAATATACACTTATTGCGATTTTTTTAACCAAAAATATGTAGAAGAATATATATTGCCCTAAACTGATGAAGAAATTAGTTTTTTTACAAACATTTTTGGGGATATTTTATAGCAAAAATAAAAAATAAATATATTTATTTTTTTCAAAATTTACGCTCTTTATTTGTTTATAGAGCAAAAATAAAAACCGCAGAGGTGATCAAAAACCACCAAAAGGAAGCTCTATTGATGGGGAAAAAAAGGACATTGATTTTGTTTGGGTACACCGCTGCTCAACCGCGCAATTGTCAGTTAAAGCGATGCAGTGCTTTATCGAGAAAAAGGGCCTGGTCATTAAGCAGTAATATCTTACGGTCCTTAAGTGGTTAATCAAAATAAAATTCCATTGATATTGTTTTTAAAAGAATTTCATCTAAAAACATCCTTTTTTTATATGCAAAAGTGTGGCGTTATTATGCAGATTAGTGACATGCATTGCGAAAATAGAAATGACATTTAATAGTATGTGTTGCAAGTCCCTTGAGGAGGACGTGGATTTTGGGAAGAAGTTACACACAATTACAGTGGGTATGCTCTTCGTTCCCATTCCCAATAAACTGTATCTATGGTCAAAATTTTATATCATATATTCATTTCTACATTATATTTTTTATGATTTCTAGTCCACTCCTATTAATCTAAATAATCTTGAAGTTTGTAAACTTACAGTACTATGTAAAGATCCCCACACATTCACTTTCTTGAATTCTGTGATGTAATCACTATACTCTGTAAGTAGGCACTGCTGTGTCACACATTCCACAGAGCCTGCCTTCTGAACTACATAGGTGCTGAGAGGAGACATTTCAGGAGGCGGAGTCGGTACATAGATCACTGTTTACAGACAGCAAGGTACCATACGCCGTCATATCTCTGAGTGTGCGGGGTCGTATCTATGTGCCTGATTCATAGAATCAGCTGCGCATAGATTTCCCTAAGATCCGACCGGCGTAAGTGTCTTACACCGTCGTATCTTAGGCTGCATATTTACGCTGGCCGCTAGGTGGCGCTTCCGTATATTTACGCGAGGAATATGCAAATGAGCTAGATATGCCCATTCCGAAACTTACGTCTGGCCGGCGCATTTTTTTACGTCGTTTACGTTAGGCTTTTTGCGGCGTATAGTTACCCCTGCTATATGAGGCGTATCCTATGTTAAGTATGGCCGTCGTTCCCGCGTCGAGTTTTGAAAATTTTACGTCGTTTGCGTAAGTCGTTCGCGAATAGGGCTGGACGTAATTTACATTCACGTCGAAAGCAATGGCGATTTGCGGCGGAATTTCGAGCATGCGCACTGGGATTTTTTCACGAACGGCGCATGCGCCATTCCTAAAAAACTTCAAATACGCGGGGTCACAGTTAATATACATAAAACACGCCCACATCATCCACATTTGAATTGGGCGGGGGGCTTACGCCGACTAGGGTGACCACATTTCCAAATTACCATTCAGGGACACCCCCCTTCCCAAAAATTAGCTTGTGCTGTAACGAATCACAACACAGTGATAGGACACAACAGGTGGGATTTATGATTTCTCCAATCACAAGCAGGGGGCGGGGATTGTGCTCCTCCAGGCATTCCCGGCCAGGACAAGTACTGTCGGTGAGTAAAGCGGTGATGTGGCAACCTTTTTTGGGGGGCATCAGATTGGCCTGGGGGGGTGGCTCTGTCAATTTCATTCTGGGACACTGTATTGTCCTGGAATGAAGGTGCCCGGGACAGACCTGCAAAATGCGGGACTGTCCCGGGCAATCCGGGACACGTGGTCACCCTAACACCGACACAGATACGTTATGCCGCCGTATCTAAGGGCGCAAGTTGTTTCTGAATACAGAACTTGCGCCCAAATTTACGGCGGCGTAACGTATCTGAGATACGTTATATGAGATACGTTACGCCGGGCGGATAGATACACCATTGTATCTGAATCCAGCCCTAAGTGACTAACTGGTGGATTGTGTATGAGCTTACTGAGGCTGATATGTACATAGTTGACCATGTTCCTTCCTCTTTGATCCTTATCAGTGAATTCATTGTGTTACAGATGTCTGTCATAAGTGGAAATTGCAAACTGCAAGAGGTCCTGATTAAAAGTTCTATTGGAGAAATCCTGATATCCGGGTGCAAAGAAGGGATACACGAGATAAAGCTGAACGGTGATGGAGCTGCTGAATATGGGTGAGTTTAATATTCAACATTTACCGCTAATACACTGTAAACTGTAAGCTTCACGGACTACAAGCTTCACAGGTCGATATTGCACATCCATAATTTCTGCTGGCCAGAATTAGGATAAGTTTAGGTTTTGGTAGGTTTGCTGCCTTTTACAGTGCCTTGAAAACATATTCATACCTCCTTGAAATTTTCCACATTTTGTCATGTTACAACCAAAAATGTAAATCTGGTGAATACTTTGCCTTTAGTAATACGGCTATAACCTGTGCCCTCATACTTACATGTAACAGACCTACAGTACCTGGACACCTACATTTAGGGAACTTTTTGTATTGCTTTCTATTTTCTGCTGTGTACTAAATAAACTCTGCTCTATTTTCCACTTACTGGGCCAGATTCACATAGAATTACGTTGCTCCACGGCAGCGTAACGTATCTGATTTACGTTACACCACCGCAGGTTTACAGCGTAAGTGCCTGATTTTCAAAACTCTTACCTGTAAACTTGCGGCGGTGTAACATCAATGCGATCGGCGCAAGCCCGCCCAATTCAAATGGGGCGGGCACCATTTATATTAGGTGCGTTCCCGCGCCGAACGTACTGCGCATGCTCCGTCGGGTAAATTACCCGACGTGCATTGCGCTAAATGACGTTGCACCGACTTAATTTGTTTAGACGTTAACGTAAATGGCGTCCAGCGCCATTCACGGACGACTTACGCAAACTACGTGGTTTTTTAAATTTCGACGCGGGAACGACGGCCATACTTAACATTGCTTAGAACACCTAGGGCTCAGCGCTAATTTTATGCGGCGTAACTCGACGGAAACGACGTAAAGTTATATCGACGGGCAGCGCGGACGTTCGGAAATAGCCATAACTAGTCATTTGCATATTCTACGCCGACCGCAATGGCCTCGCCACCTAGCGGCCGGCCTAGAATTGCATCCTTAAGATCCGACAGTGTAATTCAATTACACCTGTCGGATCTTCTGGCTATCTATGCGTAACTGATTCTATGAATCAGTCGCATAGTTAGGACGGCCCTAACACAGAGATACGACGGCGTATCAGGAGATACGCCGTTGTATCTCTTCTGTGAATCTGGCCCATTGTTTGTATGTGGTTTGTATTTATGTCTGTCATTTATTTATGTTTACCCCCTTGTAGCATAGCAGATATGTCGTCCTATGTCAGGCACACATACCCTGTGTCTCCCTAGCTATGTGACCAAGCTGAGCAATACTAGAGTAAAGAGCTTAAAACATGCAAACTGTGAATTGGTTTGACTTTATCACTGCGGCTTTTTCAAAAAAAAAAAAATTGATTATTAAAATGTGTCGTGATTATGCAATAGTATTACATAATTTTTACAACACGTTAGTATAACTCTGTACACTTGGTCAGCTATCTTGCTAAGAAGAGTCTGTGGGGTGGATTCAGGTAGGGGCGTGCAATTTAAACGGCGGCACAGCGTATCGTATTTACGCTAAGCCGCCGTAACATACAGGAGAAAGTGCTGTATTCACAAAGCACTTGCTCCGTAAGTTGCGGCGGCGTATCGTAAAAGGGGCCGGCGTAAGCGAGCGTAATTAAAATGATCCGGTTGGGGGCGTGGACAATTTAAATTAGGCGCGTTCCCGCGCCGAATGTACTGCGCATGCGCCGTCCTTAAAATTTCCCGACGTGCATTGCGGTAAATGACGTCGCAAGGACGTCATTGGTTTTGACGTGAACGTAAATGGCGTCCAACGCCATTCACGGACGACTTACGCAAACAACGTAAAATTTTAAAATCGCGACGCGGGAACAACGTCCATACTTAACATTGGCTGCGCCTCCTAATAGCAGGAGCAGCCTTACGCCGTAAAAAAAGAAACGCAAACGACGTAAAAAACGAACGCCGGGCGCACGTACGTTTGTGAATCGGCGTATCTAAGAAATTAGCATATTCTACGCCGACAACAACGGAAGTGCCCCTAGCGGCCAAAGTTATATTGCACACAATTCTACACCGCCGCAATCAAGTTACGTCGGTGGAGGAAGCCTATTTTTTCAGTGTAACTGCCTTTGTGAATCGGCGTAACGCTACGCGGGCGCCAAATTCAAATTACGGTGGCGTATCAGGAGATACGCCGCCGCAAATGGTACCTGAATCTACCCCTGTATTTGCAAATACAGCATAGGCCACAGTTGCCATGTTGCATGGTCTTCGATCTCTGTGGGCATATTATTACATCTGTGCAGATTGCCCAATTCGTACCTCTCCTATGTATTATTGCACTTGCACGCGTCAACCTATATGTGTATGGTATCAAATGGCAAGGGGGGCCTATTCATATTGTTTTGTGCATCAACCCCAACGTGCCAATTCTTGTGACCATGTGCTGAAACTTTTGCAGGACAGTGTGAATGACAAAGCGCTGCCTACTCTTTATATATGGTGAGAGACCTACTACTGAAAGTACCTAACTATGAATGAGGTGGACTGCCCTACGTGGCTGTAGTGGGACTTTTGTTTTTTTATGGTCAATGGTAGAGTGCCTGTGCTGCTTCCACACCCTTCTCACTTCTGGGTGTGTTATCATCTGAGAGTAAAGCCTTGTACACACGGTAAGAAAATCAGAAGGGGATTGTCTTTTGAAAGACTGTTGTCCGAAATTCTTGCCATTAGTACGCTCCTTTTGACAATGGTTTTCCAATTTTTTGACAGCAAATGTTGGAAGACAAGCTAGTAAATTTTTGTCAAACGACAGCTCCGCGTCAGATTTTCGTATATTTGGTATACAAATCCGTCACACAAAAGTCGAAAGTACAAACACGCATTCTCGGAATAGAAAACAAGAAGGGGGAAAAAAAGGCGGTGTCTACAAATAACAACCAATAGCAGCCAGCACAACAGAGGATCAATGAAGTGGTAAAGTGCAGCGCTACATATGATAAATGTGAACACCTGCTACTCAAACATGTATTAATAGCAGAGAGTCACTGTGGTGCATACAACAAATATACAATATAAATCAAATATTGTCATTCAATAAAATAGTGAACAGTGACACATTTACATATGACGAAAAGTGCTAGTGCATAGTTTTTATATTGTCCATAAAGTGTTTCCAGTGGATGAAGTGACTCTCCTAGGTGAGTAATAATAAAACAGTTGTCTGTAGGTATTCCACCACTGGTAAAAAAGAGAGGCTTACCAGATTTGTTGAACCCAACTAGGCATACGCCCAATGTGTCAACAGACCTTGTGGTGTAGCACACCCAGGGGAGGAAAATATATCAGCATACACAGCTTCCAATGTAGACATATGAGGCGGAAGACCGTCACAATATTGTTGCCACTAGGGTTCAGCCAAGGATGCAGTGACACAAACTCAAAGGCAATTCATCCAAATAATAAATCGGTAGAAGGAGAGAAAATAGGCCACATAGTGTGATACCATTTCAACAAGAAACATTTATTGTATTGGTAAAAAATGGACACTCACATTTGAGAAGATATTAAAAGCATGTAGATAAAATCAAATGACTCGGTGGCATCAGTGCATTTTCGGAACCAATGCTCACTAAACACGAAATTAGCAGAAGGGGCCCAAAGGGTGGCGTTCAAGAGCTGAAATTCCTCGTAGTACGTCACTACAAATGTGTTTGTGGCACGACAATTGTGTAACGTTAGTTTGCAAGACAAGATCCTGGCACACGCCCTTTTGACAAAAATCAGACGCTCGGCTGTCCAACAATCGAAATGGGGGGAACCAGGCTTTAGTGGACTTCAGTGGGTTTGCAGGAAATGACCTCAGCTGATTCTTTGTATATATATATATTTAGTAAAGGATCATTTATGTAACTACTAGCATCGCATAGAAACTTTGCTATAGTACCAAAGTCAAATTGGCCAAACTGCGTACTTTATTTCAAGTGTTATATAATTGTGCTATGTAGCCATAGAGTACTTGGAATGGCAATTTAGCCCTTGGCCACTCATACTTTGTTGTGCATTTTGCCTATTTTATAGGTAATACCAGAAAAACACAAAGGTTTGTTTTAGCTGCAGTTTTGTCCATATTTTATCGGCCACCAAAATTATCTGCTTAACGTTAAGCAGCAATAAACTCAAATGCAAACATTTATTATATTGCAGCTAACCAATTGCTAGATGTGATGACTGTATTTGTTTTAGTTTTTAGTCTTTCTTTCTTCTATTTTTATCTGGTGATCCTGCCACTAAGTCTATTTTACAAAAGAACTGCAAAGTTAGAGGGGTTGAAACAAACCATTCAACACTGATTAAATTATATTTTTTTGCAATACAGCACTGCATCGTTTTAACTGACAATTGCACAGTCGTATGACGTGGCACCCAAACAGAATTGACGTTTTTTTCCCCCCACAAAAAGAGATTGCTTTTGGTGGTATTTGATCACCTCTTTGGTTTTTATTTTTTGCGCTATAAACAAAAGAACAGCGAAAATTTTGAAAAAACACAATGGCCCGGATTCACAAACAGCGGCGCATATTTATGCCGCCGTAGTGTATCTTCTTTACGCTACGCCGACGCAGCGCATAGAGGCAAGCACTGGATTTACAAAGCCAGTGCTGCCAAATCTGCGCTGGGTTTCCAAGTCATAAGTCGGCGTAAGTGGAAGTGGGCGTGAGCCATGCTAATGAGGCGTGACCCCATGCAAATGATGGCCCAAGCGCCATAAAGCTACGAATAACGAACGGCGCATGCGCCGTCCGGTGGACGCATCCAGTGCGCATGCTCAGAATCACGTCGGAACTACTCCCTAAGATACCGCCTGATCACTGCCTACGACGTGAACGTAACCTACGCCCAGCCATATTCACGTACAACGTAAACGACAAAAGATATGACGGCTTGTGTTCCCTGGTCCATACCTTTGCATGGGATGCGCCATATATATGGGGAATTACTTTACGCCGGACGTACGACTTACGCAAACCGCGTATATTATGCGCCGGGCGCAAGTACGTTCATGAATCGGCGTATCTCCCTCATTTGCATATGTGCATAGAAAATTAATGGGAGCGGCAAATGCGCCCAGCGTAAATATGAGCCCACGATACGACAGCGTAGGCAAGTTACGTCGGTCGTAGGAAGCCTATTTTTAAGCGTATCTTAGTATGTGGGTCGGCGCATAGATACGACGGCGCACATTTGTACTTACGTCGGCGTATCTTGAGATACGTCGGCGCAAGTGCTTTGTGAATCCGGGCCATAATCTTTTACTTTTTGCTATAATAAATATCCCATTTAAAAAAAAAAAAAAAATGTCTTCAGCTTTGGCTGATATGTATTGTTCTACATATTTTTGGTACAAAAAATCGCAATAAGTGTATATTGATTGGTTTGCACAAAAGTTATAGCGTCTACAAATTAGGGGATAGATTTATGGCATTTTTATTATTTTTTTTTTACTAGTAATGCTGGCGATCTGCGATTTGTATCAGGACAGCGACATTATGGCGGACACATCGGACACTTTTGACACATTTTTTGGACCATTGACAATTATACAGCGATCAGTGATATAAAAATGCACTGATTACTGTAAAAATTTCACTGGCAGGGGGCGATCAAGGGGTTATTTGAAGGGGGGATGTGACTTACTAGGGGAAATGACAGATCGGTCATTTCTCCCCTGAAAGAACCTGGATCTGTGTGTCTTCACACACAGATCCCGAATCTCGATCGCGGGTGCCCGGCGGTCATCGTGCGCGCCCCTAGTGGCCACAGGGCGAAGCAACGTAACATAACGTTGTTTCACCCAGCCGAGCCATGTTGCCGTAGTAAAACTGCGGCAGCTGGTCAGCAAGTGGTTAAATCCTTTCTGGTCTTTAACTTCTTCAGACCCGCGCTATAGCCGAATGACGGCTACAGCGCGGACCTGAAAATCCAACTGGACGTCAATTGACGTCCGCCCCTTAAGGCGTTCCCCGCGCGCGCTCCAGAGCGCGCAGCGGGGAAACTCTGTGCTGGTCGTTTCCCTTGGACACAGCCAATTACAGATCGCCGCGAACGGCCAATCAGAGTGGCCGTTTGCGATGCGATCTGTGCGGCCAATGAGAGATGATCTCATATGTAAACATATGAGATCATCTCTCATTGCCGTTTTACACAGACAGTGTCCTGTCTCTGGAGAGGAGACCGATCTGTGTCTCTTGTACATAGGGACATAGATCGGTCACCTCCCCCAGTCACCCCCCCTCCACCTACAGTTAGAACACAATGCAGGGAATACATTTAACCCCTTCCTCACCCCCTAGTGTTAACCCCTTCAATGCCAGTCACATTTATACTGTAATTAGTGCATATTTATAGCACTGATCGCAGTATAAATGTAAATGGCGCCAAAAATGTGTCAAAAGTGTCCGCCATAACATCGCAGTCCCAATAAAAATCGCAGATCGCCGCCATTTCTAGTAAAAAAATAAATAATAAAAACGAATAATTCTGTCCCCTATTTTGTAAGCGCTATAACTTTTGCGCAAACCAGTCGCTTATTGCAATTTTTTTTTTTTTTTTACCAAAAATATGTAGAAGAATACGTATCGGCCTAAACTGAGAAAAAAAAATGTTTTTTTTTTTTTTTTTTTAAATTGGGATATTTATTATAGCAACAAGTAAAAAATATTGTATTTTTTTCAAAATTGTCACTCTTTTTTGTTTATAGCGCAAAAAATAAAAACTGCAGAGGTGATCAAATACCACCAAAAGAAAGCTCTACTTGTGGGGAAAAAAAGGACGTCAAATTTGTTTGGGAGCCACGTCGCACGACCGCGCAATTGTTAGTTAAAGCGACGCAGTGCCGAAAGCTGAAATTTCACCTGGGCAGAAGGGGGGTATATGTGCCCAGTAAGCAAGTGGTTAAGTGGTTAATATGCAGCAATGTAAACAAAATTAGGGAGAGGGGCACATTCTTTGTCACAGTGCTGTAGGTTCCATCTGCCAGCCCTGGAAAAAAAGAGAAAAAAAAGTTTGAACAGTGAAGAAGTTCCCGTGTGTATTTGTTTGAGTATTAAAAGTTCCTCACACAATATTGCAGGAGTATAGAGGAAAAAAAAATAGTTGACTTGTTTGCATGCTGGCTGATGCCAGAGACAAACCTTATTCTCTCTCATTGGCTCCAGCAGGTGAAGCGTTTACAGCGTTCTCTCGCAGCGTATCTTTTGTTTGGGACACAGGGGAGCCCCTCTTCAGCGCTCACAAATGAAAAGCTGCTAAGCCCTCCAGCCAGTGAAGCACGCATTCAGCTTGTTCCCATACTATTAGAAAAAAAAAACGCACACACACAGCCGGTGCCAGTGTAACATTGTGTTTCATTGTTTGAAAGACAGGTTTCTTGGTAGCCATTCAATTTAAAGGATAACCCAGGGGGCCTGCACTATTTATGTTTGCTGGCTAAGAAATCCATCTTAAGCAGGTTTTATAATTTGTTTTGGATAAATACATAAAGTTCTTCTCTGGCCTTAACCACTTAAGAGCCGGACCAAAATGCAGGTAAAGGACCAGGCCCCTTTTTGCGATTCGGCACTGCGTCGCTTTAACTGACAATTGCGCGGTCGTGCGACGTGGCGTCCTTTTTTCCCCACAAATAGAGCTTTATTTTGGTGGTATTTGATCACCTCTGCATTTTTGTTTTTTTTTGCGCTATAAACAAAAATAGAGCGACAATTTTGAAAAAAATAATTCAATATTTTTTACTTTTTGCTATAATAAATATCCCCCAAAAATATATAATTTTTTTTCCCCTCAGTTTACAGTCTACATATTTTTGGTAAAAAAATCGCAATAAGCGTTTATCGATTGGTTTATTTATTTATAACGTTTACAAAATAGGGGATAGTTTTATTGCATTTTTATTAATCATTTTTTTTTTTACTACTAATGGCGGCGATTAGCAATTTTTTTTCGTGACTGCGACATTATGGCGGACACATCGGACAATTCTGACACATTTTTGGGACAATTGTCATTTTCACAGCAAAAAATGCATTGTTTACTGTGAAAATGACAACTGCCGTTTGGGAGTTAACCACTAGGGGTGCTGAAGGGGTTAAGTGTGACCTCATGTGTTTCTAACTGTAGGGGGGCGGGGCTGGACATGTGACGTCATTGATCGCCTTTCCCTAAATCAGGGAACACACGATCAATGAAGCTGCCACAGTTTACACACAGCTCTCCCTGTTCTTCAGCTCCGGGGGCCGATCGTGGGAATTCGGCGGCCGCTGTCACGGAGCTTCGGACCGGGTCACGGGCGCCTGCGACCCATGGCTGGGCTCTTAAAGAGGACGTACAGGTACGTGCTTGTGCCCAGCCGTGTCATTCTGCTGGTCCTTTAGTGGTTAAAGTGCACCTGTAATCTTGGCCAAAACAATATGCTGTAAAGAAGACGGGAAATGTAGTGATCCTGGTTTACTACTATTATGTAATTTTAGACAATGCCTTGGTTACTTCCATGATTTGTTATGTTCTACCCCTTTCGAATGGGGCAGTTTTGTGTCATGGATTGCAATGGGGTGTTCTGGGGTGCTAAATGTCAGTTGCGCTTGTCGCACCTAACAGTTCCATCTGCTAGCAGAGACTTTATAACAGGCGAACAGTATGCAATCACAAGAGGCTAGAAGCAGATCTTATTCAAAGTCAACAAATACCTTCTTCAACAGTTTTTTTGTATAATTTGAAAGTTGATGTTACACCGAGTAAATTGATACCTAACATGCCATGCTTTAAAATTGTGCACGTTCGTAGAATGGTGACAAACTCTGGTACATAAAAATCTCCATAGGCAACGCTTACATTTTTTTTACAGGTTACCAGTTTAGCGTTACAGAGGAGGTCTTGTTCTAGAATTACTCTCCCTCTAACGATTGTGGCAATACATCACATGTGTGGTTTGAACGCTGTTTACATATGTGGGCGTGACTTGCGTATGCGTGAGCTTGGAGGGACGGGGTGCTTTTATTTTTTTTTATTTTTTTTTTTATTTCAACTTTTTATTTTTACACTGTGCCTTTTAAAAAGAAATACATTTTATTATCACTTGTATTCCTATTACAAGGAGTGTTAACATCCCTTGTAATAGAAATAAGCATGAGAGGGCCATATATAAAAAGATTATAGCAATCTGATGTCCATCCACAAATGGAAGCCTCCACAAGGGAATTAGAAGCAAAATCCAGCAGGAGCCACAGAGTATAAAAGAAAAGAGAGGCGCCTCTAAGTGTAGTAATATGGTTACATTTAATGAAGGTCCAACATTTAGCAACTCACATGGTTGATGATTAAAAGAGGCACATCTAGGTATGCAGGCATCCGGGGTAAAGCTGTCTGCAATCGTGCCCGGGAAGACTAGTAGTAGAGCGTTCTAAAACGGAGGTTTGAAGTGCTCGTGGAGCGCAGCCCGGAAGGGACGACGTTAATGGCGGTGTGTTTATCAGTGCAGCCTATCAGTGCAGCCTATAGATGGCACTGATAGGCTGCACTGATAGGCTGCACTGATAGGCTGCACTGATAGGCTGCACTGATAAACACAGATAAGATGGCACTGATAGGCACAGATAAGGCAGCACTGATGGGCACTGATAAGACTTCACTGATGGGCCCGGATAGGTGGCACTGATAGGCACCGATAGGTGTTACTGATAGGTAGCACTAATTGGTGACACTGATGGACACTAATAGCTGGGACTGGTAGGTGGCACTGATGGGCACTGGTAGGTGGCACTTATAGGCAGCACTGGTGATGAGGCACTGATTAGTGACATTGATAGTTAGCGCTGTGGGTACTGGTAGGTGGCACTGTTGTGCACTGGTAGGTGACACTGGTGGGCACAGATGACTCCTCCGATTTCCCTCTGACAGGTGCCGGTGATCGGCTTTTTTTTCCGGTTGATAACTTGAGGTGAAAAATTGCAGATTACAGGCTCTGTTTACATCACACGATCAGCTGTCATTGACTGACAGCTGATCACGTGGTAAGGAGTCGGGATCGACCCCTTACTCCGATCTGTGATCAGCCGAGTCTCAGAGACTATCTGATCACAAAGTTCACCGCTCGCTCCCTGCAGGGGGCGCGCAGGCCACTGGAGCACGGAAGAACGTCTATTGACGCCCTCCCGGCAAAGTAGGTCCCTGCTGTAGCCGCCATTCTGCTATATCGCTGACGGGAAGGTGTTAAAATCACTGCTCCTAAAAAAATGATTGTTTAAAAAAAACAAAAAAAACATCTGCATTGATACTTGTCCCCCAGGGCAGTACCCGGACCCACCTAATACTTTTTATGACCAATTACATGCACATAAACCTTTAAAATGGGCACTTTTGATTTTTCCTGTTCGGCTCCCATAGACTTTAATGGGGTTTGCCATTCGAGTTAAAACTTTTTCCCTGTTCGGGAGTTCTGCTGTGAACCGAATAGGGGGTGTTCGGCCCATCTCTAGTTACTACACTCTAAATCAGTGGCTCTCAACCTGGGGGTAAAATGATGG
Organism: Rana temporaria; assembly: GCF_905171775.1. Taxonomy (NCBI): domain Eukaryota; kingdom Metazoa; phylum Chordata; class Amphibia; order Anura; family Ranidae; genus Rana; species Rana temporaria. Next base: position 23,182,522 of record NC_053496.1, on the reverse strand, counting down.
TTTGCCAGGGGTCACCAAATCCTGCGCTGTTCCTGAAGCCCGCACCACTCTCCCATCCTTCTTGCGGCTGCTCAGCAGGGCTGTCTCTGGAGCCGGTGGCCACCAAGCTGGGCTGTTCCTGGAGCACACGGCCACCCACTCAGCCTCTTCGCAGCCGCCCATTCAGTTCACGGCATGGGTTGGGGGGCAGAGACTAGAGGTCCGCTGACTGGTGAGAATTGTGAGGTGGGAGGGGCTAGAGGAGACCTTATCTCCCGATTTCAGCATAGGTGTCACTGCTACGAGACACCACAAAGTCGGAGACACACTGGGTAACACTACCTGTGATTATAGTTGCCATTAAAAGTCCCCACTACAGTTCTCAGATCAGCGGAACCTAAGTTGGCTGATCAGAACTCCCCCTAGCATTGCCACTCATCCCATTCCCCCTCCACCAAGGAGTAAGAGAAGGAATTAAAATAGAGAATACATGGAAGGGAGAGGGAAAAATGGGGAGGAAGATGGCTAGAGAGAGGGATGGGGAAAAAAAACAAGAAATTAGGATAGCGAGAGATAAAAGGGAAAAAGAGGAGAACAAAAAGAAAGAATAGTACATCCTAAAATGTACCATAAGGGGTTTTAATATTGTACGTGTGGAGGGGACTCGGGGAGCGCTAAATTTCCATGGGTTAGGGGCACAAATTACTTGTCTTGCCTTGGGTGCTGACAACCCACGCTACGAAAATAATTTTACTGTTAGGGGACCCCACAACTTGGGAAATTTTATCAAGGGGTCACAGCATTAAAGGGTTGAGAACTAATGCTCTAAATTAATAATAGGCAGAACTCCAAACAACTAACTTTTCAAGTTTCATATAGTTATGACGGGAAACATCATATAAAGACATAACAGTAAATTGTAGTAAAGTCACAAAATTGCCCCACAGTTCTTCCATCTAGACAAAGGCAAACTCTCAGCCACAAGCATCATATACATTTCTAAGGCCCCGTACAGATGAGTGGACAGTCCGATGAAAACGGTCCGCCGGACCGTTTTCATCGGACATGTCCGCTCGGAGATTTCGGTCTGATGGCTGTACACACCATCAAACCGAAATCTGCGCGGACAGACAGCGCGGTGACGTGGCGGTGACGTTGACGCCGCCACGTTACCAAACCAGGAAGTAAAATACTTCCACGCATGCATCGAATCCATTCGACGCATGTGGGAGATATCTGTCCGCTAGTTAGGTGTACTAACCAGCGGACAAGTCCGCCGGACAGCTTTCCAGCGGACATGCTTCTTAGCATGCTAAGAAACATTTTTTCACTGGAAATCTGTCTGCTAGCCTGTACACACGATCGGATCTGTCCGCTGACACTGGTCCGCGGACCAGTTTCAACTGACATGTCCGGTCGTGTGTACGAGGCCTAACAGAACAGGGAGAAAATTCAGGCTGAGGCTGGGTTCACACTACTACACTACTTTCATCCTACTTTGCTCTGTGTTCAATGTTTCCCTATGAGAGCGTCTTGTAGCGTCCTACACAAGTCGGTCCGACTTTGAAAATGCTCCCTGTACTACTTTTGGTCCTACATTGATCCTACTTCAGGCCCATTGAATATCATTGAAGTCGGACCAAAGTAGTATCCTGTTCATGAAAGTAGGATGGATGTAGGACCAATGTAGCAGAGCAAAGTAGGATGAAAGTAGTGTAGTAGTGTGAACCCAGCCTTAAAGTACAATAATTAACAAACATCAACACACATGGATAGATACTGGGGAAAAAAAAAACCTTTAACTGGCATGTGGACACTCCAGTGACCTAGCTTGACTTTTTTAAGAAGTCAAGTTTTGCATATTCAATCAGATGTCTATATCTTTGGATCTACAGATAGTTTTGACATGTGTTTTTTCAATAAATAGGCCTTGTTTTAACACATAATAGGTTTGAATTGCACAGGTTTCTAACAGATTCAGACTAATAATTGACAATTTCTATGTTAGCCATGTGTAGAAATTGTTTATATTGCAGGCCTTGTATGTGTTTTTTTTTTTCTTTTGCTTTATTTTTTTTCATGTTTTTCTGGAATGGGTGTCTGCAGATAGATATCGATATATAAGACATTTCATAACCTTTATGAATATGTCAGGTATGCTTCTTAAACATCAATTTTTTCCATTATTTATTAAAACTTTTCATGCAGTGAAAACATTTTACTTGTTAATGAGGGAAAGTGGAAGAAATTAATGACATAGATCCCGGGAACCTCCAAGATGTCTCCTTTTAACCATGCACAAGCGGCTCTCTCTTTCTGACTCTATGTAGTTTAATTTCTTTGATAGGGTTCAGTAAGCAAATGCAAATAGATTTAATGATTTGCATCAGTAGATCATTTCTCAGTTTAATATCCTCTGATATTTTGGTCAAGGACTTCTTCTTTTTTTGGTGGCTGGTGGAATTTCGTATAATAAAAAAATATTAATGTGGGATCCATTATGATACATTCAAATTAAATGGTATATATTAACCATTTATTCATAGGGAATATTTTTCAAGGAGCTGTTTCTGTCAGTCTAGTGACAGTCAAAAAGGAATCGATCTTGAAAGAAAATGGAATAACTCTTAAAAATGAATATGGAACAGACATATTAATGCACTTTTAAGGAATAATCATTACGGTTTGGGTTCTGACGTGCGATGATTGCCTGTAGGCCTCAAAAGTCCTGAGCCACAAAAAGGGTCTTTAAAAAAGACTGAATGCAAATGCATTATTCTGTCAGAAATGAAAAATACAGGCTTCAAACAACTGCGGAGATAGCCCGAAAATAGATGCTGGATTGGTGGATCGGCTCATAAGTTATTTTTCTTTTAATGGTAAAAAAAAAAAGATCATTTGAGGTAAGTTTTAGCAAATGCTTTGCATTGCAGGCTAAGACTTTTTATTTTCTTTCTGGGCAAAAAATAAAATAAAAATACACAGCAGACATGTACAATGTATACAGTAGAATTCAAAAAGGATCATGCTTTTAAGAAGTGGTTATTAACCCCCCCAAAAAAAAAAAAAAATTAAAAGCCCTGCAAGACAAAGGCATAATGAGCTAGTATGCATCGAAGCCCCTGCAGCTGTCCTCGTACCCCCCTCCGGCCGACGACATCTCTCCCACAGGTTACTTCCGGGTATTGCGGCCATGGCACTGTGATTGGCCGGAGCCTCAATGACATCACATCTGCGGGAGCCACCAGTAACGGCACACAGACAGAAGCAAGGGCACATATGTGCCGAAATGTTTACTTTTAGTCACAGCCGGCTCCCACTGAGGAAGAGAATGTAAATGATCCCGCAGCTTTCTTGGACCTGTGACGTGTCCTAGAAGGCTGTGGGGGAAGGGGGGGAACTAGGAGCGCGTAACTGGTTTTGACAAAAGTTAAAGAGGGGTAGGGGGGGCAGACAAGCGGTTGGAACTTCCCCTTTTGGGTGAATTTCCGCTTTAACCCCTTCAGCCTCAGAAGGTTTTACCCACTTAATGACCAGGCCGTTTCTTGCGATACGGAACTGCACCACTATAAATGACAATTGCGCGGTGGTGTGAGGCGGTACCCAAATGAAACTGATGTCTTTTTTTTTCCTTTCTTTTACGCTATAAACAAAAAAAGATCGACAATTAAAAAAAAAAATTAAAATATTTTAAACTTTTTGCTATAATACATACAAAAAAAAACTGTCTTCATCAATTTAGGCCATTATGTATTCTACTACATATTTTTGGTAAAAACAAAATCCCAATAAGCGTATTTTGATTGGTTTGCGCAGAAGTTTTGGGGCCACATTCACGAACAATTACGGCGGCGTAACGTATCCCCTTTACGTTACTCCGCCGCAAGTTTTCATCGTAAGTGCTTGATTCACAAAGCACTTGCGTGTAAACTTGCGGCAGGGTAGCGTAAAGCCGTCCGGCGCAAGCCCGCCTAATTCAAATGGGGCGTGTACCATTTAAATTAGGCGCGTTCCCGCTCCGAACATTCTCCGCATGCTCCGTTAGGAAATTTCCCGCCGTGCTTTGCGTGAAATTACGGCGCCCCAACGTGTTTTTTGAACGGCGACGTGCGTTACGTCCTTTCGTATTCCCGGACGTCTTACGCAAAAAAAAACGACGGGAACGACGGCCATACTTTAACATGGCTGGTCTAAATCTAAGCCATGAAATAGCAGGCGTAAGTTTGCGACGGGAAAAACCAACTAGCGACGACGTAAGATAATGCAACAAACGCGCGTACCTTCGTGGATCGCCATAAACAGCTAATTTGCATACCCGACGCGGAAAACGACGCAAACTCCACCCATCGGTCGCCGAAGTATTGCATCCTAAGATCCGAAGGCGTACGAAGCCGTACGCCTGTCTGATCTTAGCCAAAAGCCGTCGTATCTTTTTTGTGAATTACAAATAAAGATACGACGCGGCAAATTTGAAAATACGCCGGAGTATCAGCAGATACTCCGGCGTACTTCTTCTGTGAATCTGGCCCATAGCGTCTACAAAATAGAGGATTGATTTAGGTAGTTTAGTAATTGTTTTTACTGGTAATGGCGGCGATCTGAGATTTTTAGATGGACTGCAGCAGACAAATCTGACCCCAAGTGACACTTTTTGGGGACCAATGACACCAATACAGTGATCAGTGCAAAAAAATAAATGCATCGATCCCTGTATAAATGACACTGTCAGGGAAAGAGTTAACTACAAGGGGGTGATCAAGGGATTAAATATGTTCCCTTGGAGGTGTTTCTAACTGTGGGGGGGGGGGAGTTACTTGAGGAAAAAAGAGAGCGTGATTCAGCTTAGCTGAAACATGATCTCTCTCTTTTCCTCCTTGACAGGGCAGCGGTGTGCTTTGTTTATATCGGCACACCGTTGCTCTGTGTCTCTTCTGGACAATCGGTGGGACACGACGGCCATCGCAGCCGCCGGACCTACTGATTGGCTCCCACTGTGTCCAATCACAGCGGGAGCAGTGCGCATGCCCGGGATCACATACAGGTACGTGATTTTATGCACCCGGGCCGCCCTGCCACAATAAATGTACATGAGGTGGTCTGGAAGTGGTTAAGAACGACAGGGCTTTTTTTCAGGGGGAACTTGGTGGAACTCCGTTCCACCTCCTCTGGCTCAGACCCTTTGGTGGCTGCTCACCACAATCACTTGTAAACACATAAGTCTGGTTTCTGTGTTTACAAGTGACAGCTCTGCACTCTGTATATAATGCAATCCTAGTATTTAATGCCCCTTTAAGACCCTCCTACTGTTTTCGTGAAATTTGACTGAACACACCCACTATTTGATGTGATTTGGAGGGTGTGTGTGGGGAGGGGTTTTGTGGGTCTGTAGTTAAGTTCCAGCACCTATTGTTTGAGAAAAAAAGCCCTGTGTGTGTATATATATATATATATATATATATATATATATATATATATATATATATATATTGTTTTTGTGTACTGGAGTGTGTTTTCACAGTTTTAATTGTGGAGGTGTTTATGATTATTATTATTATTTTATTCTTTATCATTTTTTATTTTTTTACAAACATATTTACCTTTTTATAGATCAACGCAGAGGGGTTGCATCATTAGTAGAATAAAGATTCCCTTTTTATTTAAAGCACATTTTTTTTTACCAGGATGCACCATAGAATTTCCAGGTGCAATATTTCCAATAAGATATTTTATAATTTAGAAGGAATTCATGCTTATTTGCATGTTTTCCTGCACTGCAATTATTCCACACGTCTCTGGATACATTTTACGAAAGATTTTCCTTGTTAAAGCAAAGCAATTTGCTGTCAGCATGTAAAAGTTACACTAGGTGCTACTCATAGTTGGTGTTGGCAGGTGGGTAATGCATAGCCCATGTGCCTGTACCCTCTCACAACACAAGCTTTACTTGCACCAACATGGGACAGTGTATATACAGGTGATTCATAAGTTGATCATTTCTAGACTGTCAATGACCATCAGATATTAAAAACCACCAGTGCTTCTTCTAGCTACAGTATTTGTAACTGCTGACTTTTTTTTTTCTGGGGGGGGGGGGGACTGAATCTCCTCTTTAAAGACCTGTAAGTAGAGGAAGTAACTATTACAACAAAGGCTTGGTTTACGTAGAGGAGGGGGGTTCGGGTGGCCAACCTGTGTCTATTATGTACTTTTGTAGTTCAGGTGTGTCTTTGCGGTCTGAACGTGTAAATATATTTTCACACAAAGTAGAATTATCCTGCTCCCTTTCCCTACCTTTCCCTATGACAAACCTAACTGCAAACACTACTTCCCTTTTTTTTTTATAGTCCCCAGTGTTGTAAAAAGAGAATTTACCCCCTGTAGATGTATGCCATGTATCTCTCCAAAGATGAAAGTTTGTTTGCTGCAAACACAAGGAATGAGCTGGGCATGCCTAAAATTTTACCTCCAGCTCTGTGGAAACTTTTTGGAAAAACCCTGAGCAAATCATATCAGCAGGAAATGAGATTTATGTGTGGTTGCAAGAAGACAGATAAGGGTGCAAGAAACACGTGTTTTGTTAGGCGAGCGAGCCTAAAAAAAATATTTTTCCCCTTTTTCCGACAAACCGAGTGGGATCTGGGAAAGGTAGGGGTTTAGGGTGGGGAGAATCACTAAGTGGAGATGCACTTAGGGTTAAAGTTCATAGGGCAAAGGTCAGCTAGGCTTAGGATTAGGTTTAGTGTTAGGGTTCGGCTTAGGGTTCAGGTTAGGGGTTAGGGTTAGGGTTTCCCATTGAAGAATATGGCTAGGACTCAGGAATTGGAACAGGGACCTCCCCCAAAGGTCAGAAGCCGGGTTCCCAGAGTTCAAAGGTCACAGGGCGTGGCTGACCCACCCCCACCAAAGTGTACCGCCTACCCCAACTAAGTCGGGGAAGGAACAAGTCGGGAAATGATCAAGTCGGGGAAATGATCTTCGCTCACTCGCCATGGTAAAGGTAGCCCAAGAGGAAACTCGTAGGACGCGTGGCTGCCTCACTTGGCTCGGCAGCTTTATAAAAAGTATTTGCGCGAAGCGCGTGCAAGATGCTTTCCCCGACTTGTTCATTCCCCGACTTGTTCATTTCCCAAATTAGTTGGGGTAAGCGGTACACTTTGGTGGGGGTGGGTCAGCAACATAGAGAGCGTCCTGACTCTGCCGTAGTCCAAGGGAGGGGGCGAGCACGACACTCCACACCAGGGAGAAAGCCTTGCATTACTGTGTGGAGTTACAGACAGAAGAACAGGAAGTGATGATTTCTCAGAAGAAATAAGGACATTTAAAAGCAAAATGGAAGGATGAGGTAAGTGAAGGAGGACTGCACTAAGGTAAAGGAAGCTATTTAGGGAAAAACAAATTGTACCTTTACAACCCCTTTAAGTCATGAGAAAGATGGACTGAGCTTCATCGAAGTGTTCGCAATAAAAACACTGCTGTTTTTGATATTCCTCTTCTGCAAGACCCGTGAGTGCCTCTAAACCATTTTTTAAATAGTTTGTTTGAAAAAAGAAACAAGTCTATCCAGTTCAACCAATAAGACAAAAAAAAAAAAAATCTTACAATCCGATATATACAATCCTTTACCCACAGTTGATCCAGAGGAAGACGAAAAAACCCCAACGAAGCATGATCCAATTTTCTACAGCAGGGGGAAAATTCCTTCCTGATCCCCCGAGAGGCAATCAGATATTCCCTGGATCAACTTTACCTATAAATGTTAGTATCCAGTTATATTATGTAGTTTTGGTTTTAGATTTTAAATAACTTTTAGCAAAAAATTGCCATCACTTATTTCACATATGTTGGGTATTAGATTCACTTGCTGCAGATCATACTCCCTATATTATGATTTTGATGTGTCTTTTAATACAATCCTCAGTGTACCAGTACATGCTGAGCACTACAGAAATGTTTCCCTCAAACACAATAGGTTAATTATTGCAAACCAGAACTTTCCCCCCTTATATTTTTATGTAAATAAAAGGGATGACAAAGGAGCCAAATGCAGTTTCTATTCCTCTGGTAGCCCGTTTAGAAGGCAGATGTGCTCAGTGATTTACTGTGCATCACCTTAGCCATCATTCCCATAAGTATTAATTTTAACTCCACTAATAAGAAACTGAACAAAAGTGGAATTATGAGTTCACTAGTGTTCTATGAAAGGTCAGTTGTTAAAAAGGCAGACTCTGACATTCTGAGAAAAAGGTGCCTTCATTAATCATTCTGATAGCATAGCAGTGGATGTACTTGACCAATACCGGTAAACCTTACATGCAAACGTTCTGAAGAGTGCTGTTTAATCCTGGGCTCCAAAAACATAACTTTTCTTCTTTATATGTTCATGTTATTTTGTCTGTGATATCATACTGTTTATATGCATGAAAAATATATATCAGACATTATTTGTTAAGGTAATCGCATGGGCTGTATTATCTGGAATGGTTAAGATTAATGCCGCGTACACACGATCGGGTTGTCTAATGAAAACGGTCTGATGGACCGTTTTCATCAGACTAACCAATCGTGTGTGGGCCCCATCGGTTATTTATCCATCGGTTAAAAAACTAGGAACTTGTTTTAAAATCTGATGGTTAACTAACCGATTGAAAAAAACAATCGTCTGTGGGCATGTCCATCGGTTAAAAATCCACCCATGCTCAGCAGAAACAAGTCGACGCATGCTCGAGAGCATTGAACTTCATTTTTCTCAGCGCGTCATTGTGTTTTACGTCACTGCGTTATGAAATGATTGTTTTTTTAACCGATGGTGCGTAGGCACGACTGATAAAAGTCAGCTTCATCGGATAGCTTGCTTTAACATGGCTTAACTTTAGACGAACCATGTTAAAGTATGGCCGTCGTTCCGGGGTCGAATTTCACATTTTTATTTTTTTTGCGTAAGACGTCCGGGAATACGAAAGTATGTTACGCACGTCGCCGTTCAAAAAAATTACGTCACTTCGCGCAAAGCACGGCGGGAATTTCAAAACAGAGCATGCGCAGTACATCCGGCGTGGGAGCGTACCTAATTTAAATGGTACACGCCCCATTTGAATTAGGCGGGCTTGCGCCGAACGTCTTTACGTTACTCCGCCGCAAGTTTATACTTAAGTGCTTTGTGAATCAGGCACTTACGAGGAAAACTTGCGGCGGTGTAACTTAAAGACGATACATTACGCCGCCGCAGTTCTTTCTGAATCTGGCCCTTTGTGTTTATATCCTACGTATATGTATCTCCAATACGATACGATTTGACTTGCCTATTTTCTTGTTGTGTTATATTAAAGGTACAAATGAACTGAAGGCCTCAATGAACCTAGTGTAACCACTATGAATGTACTTCTTGTCTACTTTGTAATTGAATACATTTATTTTATTAAGGAATGTTAATATGGTTCCCTGTCAATAAAATAAGATTGAACTAAAATTAATAAATAAAAAATCCTATTTTTTTTTTGTCCAGTCTGCATTACTGAGAACTGAGGAGCAGCGACAAGTAGCCTGAGCATCACTTAAAGCGGATGTGCCACTAAAAAAATATATTAAAAGCCAGCAGCTACAAATACTGCAGCTGCTGACTTTTAATATAAGGACACTTACCTGTCCTGGAGTCCAGCGCCGATCGCAGCAGATGACGAGCGATCGCTCGTCACCCTGCTGCTCCCCCCTCCATCCACGGTGAGGGAACCAGGAAGTGAAGCGCTCCGGCTTCACTGCCCGGTTCCCTACGGCGCATGCGCGAGTCGCGCTGCGCCCGCCGATTGGCTCCCGCTGTGTGCTGGGAGCCGAGTGTTCCCAGCATACAACGGGGGACGGACGGGAAGCAGAGAAAAAACCCGTCTTTTGCCCGTATCGTAGGGCCGGAAGTGGGTGCAGATACCTGTCTGTAGACAGGTATCTGCACCACCCTCCCCCCTGAAAGGTGTCAAATGTGACACCGGAGGGGGGGAGGGTGCCGATCAGCGGGACTCCACTTTAGAGTGGAGATCCGCTTTAAGGCACAGATGTCAAACACAAGGCCTGCGGGCCGAATCCAGCCCTCTAGGCCATTTCATGGGACCCCCGCACCTCCCCTGCAGCAGGAGAGCCCCAGCCCTTCTTTGGTCCAACTCCAGACCCTTACTTTCTGCTTGCAAGCAATGCATCCAGCTTCCTCCCGAAGGAGCACAAGGAAAGGGAGGTGCACTGTGATGTAAGGGAGAGTGGGGGACTCAACTTCTGATGGTGGGGTGGCTCTTGACATCTAATGTAAGGGGAGGGGATGCGCTGGACATCTAATCTTACAGATACAACCGCCCTTTTGAGGGTAATCATAATGCTGATGCGGCCCACAATGAAATTGAGTTTGATACCCCTGACTTAAGGCCTTCAGAGAACTACAGTCTAGGTGTACTGCTCATTTGTTTTATTTACAACATTCTTCTTCTTGAAGTGTGAGTTGGTTTAAATAAATAAAAAAACAATGTTTTTGATCAGTCTGTATTGCTTATCCTACTGCTGTGGGCAGCTTTCCTAGTTGTAGTCAAATAACTGGCTTCATCTCTGTACTGCATATATTCCTTAGTCTCCTCAGCTTCTGCGGAGTACCATAGCCGAAATTTAATTTGTATCCATAAACTGGTGAAAGCTATAGGAGCTTACAGTGCTACGTGCTGAAAACTTCATACTTGATTGATGAAAAGGGTCTTCGATGGTGAAATTTTTGCTGCTTACATTTTCTGAAGGATGTAAATTGCTGGGTCGGCAGTAGTCATGCTTCTTCCTTAATGTCATAATGTTTGCTTAATAGCTGTTTGTGCTACATTGACTTAGTACATGCATAGCTTAACATAAATGATTACATTTGATTATGATTAAAAACTTCCTCCATTAGAGGGAAAAAAATATCGAACAGAAAAGCTTACAAATGATTTGTTGTCGGCGTTTTCTGCTTCATTAGTCACAGTGTACACTATGTGGAGTCGTTGTCTAAGAGTTACAGAGGTCTCGTAATGAGCTGTATAATATCAGCCTTTTGACAAAATTTAAAAATAAATGAAATCTTTTCAGAGCAGTTTAGCATGCAAATTAAAGCCAAGAAACAATGACGAGATCTGTCGCTGTAGGCCAAATTGGATGTCACATCTTGAAAAGGCACAGACAAAGAGTGCAGTTTTTTTTTGCCCATTACAATCATCTGCATACTTTAAAAAAAAAAAAAACAATCCTACATTTGAAAGTGCTCAAGGCGCTCAGAATCTTTTTCACCTAGGAAATAATATGAAACTTGCCCAGATCTGCTGAAGTGGCAACAAAATGAAAGCACTTACCCAATTTTAACACTTGTTAAATAAGTGCAGCTTCTTAAAAGTTATGCATGGTAACTTAGAATAGGGTAAAAAAAAATGAAGCGATGGTGTAGGTGTACTTTTTTTTGGAAAGAAAAACCGGCAGTTTCTGAGCCATATTTTGAAGGTTTTGTTTGAGTTTTATTTTATTGTTTTTAATTAACGCCATGCCACCTTTTTCATCACCATTCTAATTCTGATCATTTGTTTTTAATTATTATATTTTTTAAGATTAATTCCACTTTTGTTGAGAGAAAAAAAAAAAACATTGCTGGTACTGGTAGTATCTTCTGGCAGTACGAGGAGATCACAGCTGCAAGGGTATCTGGGGGGGGTACAGAGGACTGAAGAGTTCAAAGAACATAGGGCCAGATTCACAGAAGAGATACGCCGGAGTATCTACTGATACTCCGGCGTATTTTCAAATTTACCACGTTGTATCTTAATTTGTGATTCACAAACAAGATACGACGGCTTTTCGCTAAGATCCGACAGGCTTACGGCTTCGCACGCCTTCGGATCTTAGGCTGCAATACTTTGTCCGCTGCTGAGTGGAGTTTGCGTCGTTTTCCAGCGTCGGGTATGCAAATTAGCATTTACGGCGATCCACGAACCTACTCGTGTGCGTAACGTCGTTTTTTCCCGTCGCAAAGTTAGTCATGCTTTTTCATGCCTTAACTTTACACAGCCCATGTTAAAGTATGGCCGTCGTTCCCGCGTCAAATTTAAAAAAAAAAATTCCGGCGTAAGTACGGCCTAAGTACGTTACGGACGTCCCCATTCACAAACACGTCGGGGCGCCATAATTACGCGCAAAGCACGTCGGGAAAATTGCGAACGGAGCATGCGCAGAACGTTCGTCGCGGGAGCGCGCCTAATTTAAATGGTACACGCCCCATTTGAATTAGGCGGGCTTGCGCCGGACGTCTTTACGATACACCGCCGCAAGTTTACAGGTAAGTGCTTTGTGAATCAGGCACTTACGCTGAAAACTTGCGGCGGTGTAATGTAAACGGGATACGTTACGCCGCCGCAGTTCTACGAGAATCTGGCCCATAGTAGCCACCAGCACAAGGGATGCTTCTCAGTCATTGTAAGTACTGTCCATGGTGCTGATTAAAAAAAAAAAAAACAATGGGCCAGATTCACAAAAGAGATACGACGGCGTATCTCCTGATACGCCGTCGTATCTCTGTTTCTAACTATGCGACTGATTCATAGAATCAGTTACGCATAGATATCCATAAGATCCGACAGGTGTAATAGTTTTACACTGTCGGATCTTAGGATGCAGTACCACGGCCGCCACTGGGGGGAGTTTGCATTGTAAACCAGCGTCGGGTATGCAAATTAGGAGTTACGGCAGATCCACGACGGATTTTCGCGTTCGCTACGTCGCCGCTAGTCTAGTTTCCTGTCGCAAAGTTAGTAGTTTTTTTTGGTGCCCTAACTTTAGTCAGCAAGTGTATTGCTGTCTAAAGTATGGCCGTCGTTCCCGCGTTGAAATTCAAAATTTAACGTCGTTTGCGTAAGCCGTCCGGGAATACAGAAGTACGCTACGCGCGTCGTCGTTCAAAAAAATGACGTCTAGGCGCGCAGAGCTTGGCGGGAGTTAAGAAACCGAGCATGCGCAGTAGGTCCGGCGCGGGAGCGCGCCTAATTTAAATGGCACACGCCCATTTAAATTGGCCCGCCTTGCACCGGAGGCCGCCGGCGTAGTTTTCATCGTGCTTGGTGAATCAGGCACTTGCGATGAAAAGTTGCGGCGGTGTAACGTATCTAGGTTACGTTACGCCGCCGCGATTCTACGTGAATCTGGCCCAATATTACTAAACTTCAAGGGGTTGTAAATCCTCAGTTTTTTTCACCTTAATGCATCCTATGCATTAAGGTGAACAAACACCTGCCAGTGACCGCCCCCCCGTTTTACTTACCTGAGCCCTGGAATGTCCCGCTCTGGGGATGCGCTGTCCCTCTGTCGGAGGTTCTCGGCACTTGATTGGATAGATTGATAGCAGCGCAGCCATTGGCTCCCGCTTCTGTCAATCAAATCCAATGACGTGGGTGCCGGGGGGCGGCGCCAAGTCCTGCTTTCGGCGGGTAAGACCTAGTGGTTCTCATTAGGAAACATTAAAATTATACTAAATTATAGTTTTTTGGGGGTTAAAAATAAAAAAACATGTTATAGTGGTAGTGGTAGTGGTTTTGCACAGAGCATCCCAGATCCTTCTCTTCTCGGGTCCCTCGCTGGCGCTCCTGGTCCCTCCCTCCTGCCGAGTGCTCCCACAGCAAGCAGCTTGCTATGGGGGCACCTGAGCCGAGCTGCTGTTCTGTGTATTCATTAAGACACAGAGCAGCGGCCCGGCCCTGCCCCCTCTCTCTCCTCATTGGCTTACTGACTTTAATAGACTGCAACGGGAGCCAATAGCACCCGCTGATGTGTCTTAGCCAATCAGGAGGGAGAGTCATGGACAGCCGAGTCTCTCGAGCGACATCACTGGATCTAGATGGAGCTCAGGTAAGTATTAGGGGGGCTGAGGTGGGAGCTATGTAGTGTTATATAGTGTTGCATACACATTAAGATAAAACACCTTCTGGCTTTACAACTCCTTTAACCACTTAACGACCGTCCACCGCAGATATGCTGTGGCAGGGCGGCTCTATTGCGCAAATCGCCATACAGGTACAGCACTTTGTGTAATAGATACAGCGCGCACAGCGCGGGGCCCAATGCACGGGGCCAGTGGCTGCGAGTCTGCCGGCCACCCACGATCACTCCACAGAGAGGCAGAATGGGTAAACAAGGTTGATCCCCGTTCCGACAGGAGAGCAGAGAGAGCTTGTCTGTTCCTAGTGATCAGGAACAGCGATCTCTCTGTACCCCCTGTCAGTCCACACCCCCACAGTTAGAAACACCTTAACCCTTTGATCGCCCCTAGTGTTAACACCTTCCTTGCCAATGTAATTTATACAGTAACCAGTGTATGTTTGTATAGCACTGATTGCTGTGATAATGTCACTGGTCCCAAAAAAGTGTCAAAAGTGTCTGATCTGTCTGCCGCAATGTCGAAATCCCGCTAAAAATCGCTGATCACAGCCATTACTAGTAAAAAAAAAAAAATAATAATAAAAAGGCCCTAAATCTTTTCCCTATTTTGTAGACGCTATTACTTTTGCGAAAACTGATCAATATACGGTTATTGCAATTTTTTTTAACAAAAATATGTAGAAGAATATATATCGGCTTAAACTGATGAAGAAAATGTTGGTTTTGTTTTTTTATATATTTATTATAGCAAAAAGTAAAACATATTGTCGTTTTTTGTTTATAGCACAAAAAATAAAAAACGCAGAGGTGATCAAATACCACCAAAGAAATCTCTATTTGTGGGGAAAGAAATGATATACATTTTGGGCCAGATCCTCAAAAGGGATACGCCGGCGTATCTACTGATACGCCGGCGTATCCCTGTTTCTATCTTTGGAACTGATCCACAGAATCAGTTTCCAAGAGATAGACAGAAGATCCGACATGTGTAAGGCCTAGTACACACGAGAGGATCGATCCGCGAAAACGGTTCGGAGGTCCGTTTCCGCGGATAAATCCTCTGGCGGATTTTGATCTCATGGTTGTACTAACCATGAGATCAAAATCCCCGCGGAATTCCCTCCACGGTGACGTGTCGCGCCGTCGCCGCGATGATGACGCGGCGACGCTGTGATATAAGGACTTCCACGCATGCGTCGAATCATTACGACGCATGCGAGGGAAGGATTTGGACAGATTGATCTGGTGAGTCTGTACAGACCAGCGGATCAATCCGTTGGACTGGATTCCAGCAGGTCGATTTCTTAGCATGTTAAGAAATTTTGATCCGCTGGAAATCCATCGGCCCGAAAAATATCCGCGGATAAATATCCGCTGGATCGTACACACCAGGGGATCTATCCGCTGAAACCGGTCCCCGGATAAATTCCAGCGGATAGATCCTCTCGTGTGTACGGGGCCTAAGGGACTTACACTGCCGGATCTTAGGATGCAGTACCGCATCCGCCGCTGGGGGCATTTCGCGTCGAAATGCCGACTCGGGTATGCAAATTAGCACTTTTACAAAGCTTTTACGCTTCGTTTTTTCTCCGTAAGTATTAAGTTGCATGTGTTAAAATTAGGGCTTTTTTTTACAAAGTGTAAACTGTTTACACCTTGTAAAAGCAGACCCTTCTGTCCAGCGACGCGTTTTTTTTTTTGTTTTAAATTTTTTTTTTTTTACCGTATATTTTTTTTTCCCCGACGCAACTTTATTGACCCGTCACAAAGCTCGGCGTAACGTAATTTCGCGCTATGCACGTCGGGAAAATGACGTCACGAGCATGCGCAGTACGGCCGGCGCGGGAGCGCGCCTAATTTAAATGGGACTTGCCCCCATTTGAAGAGGAACGCCTTGCGCCGGCGGAATTTAAGTTACACACCTGAAAATTTCTAGGTAAGTGCTTTGTGGATCGGGCACTTAGGTAGAAATTTTAAGGCAGTGTAACTTAAATGGGAAATTTTACGTTACGCCGGCTCTTTGTGGATCTGGCCCATAGTTTGGGTACAACCTTGCATGACTGTGTAATTGTCAGTTAAAGTATATAACATTACATTCAGTATACCTCAAACATGTACAGTATTCCATTTTTTTTTGGGGGGGTGTACATACGGTATTATCAGTATTTTCCTCCCGGCTTCCGGGTACTTGATCCCCCGGGAGTGGGCGTTCCTGTGCAGTGCCGCAATGTCATCTGGGACTTCGCCCAGATGATTGACGTGCCTGAAGAAAACTCCCCCAGGCGGATAAGGCGCGTCACGACTTTCCGAAAGTAGCCGAACTGCGAGTCGGCTCTATACGGCGCCTGCGCACCGACTAGGAGCCGTGTAGAGCTGACTGTGCAGGCGCCATATAGAGCCGACTCGCGGTTCGGCTACTTTCGGAAAGTTGTGACGCGCCTTATCCGCCGGGGGGAGTTTTTCTCAGGCACGTCAATCATTTGGGCGAAGTCCCAGATGACATTGCGGCACTGCACAGGAACGCCCACTCCCGCGGGAGCGAGTACCCAGAAGCCGGGAGGAAAATACCGATAATACCGTATGTACACCCCCCCCCAAAAAAAACCCGGCATACTGTACATGTTTGAGGTATACAGAATGTAATGTTATATACTTGTTTTTTGGGTGAACCTCCGCTTTAAAGCGACGCAGTGCTGTATTGCAAAAAATGGCCTGGTCATTCCAGGGCTGAAGTGGTTAAAAATTAGGATCACAATGAATTACTGTGTTTCACCAGCAGGTGGCCCTACAAGTGAAATCTGCAGCTTTCTGCCCCAAGGAGCACCTACTGCTGTAATAGCAGGATACTTGTTTATGATTTTGCTCTTTACTGTCTCCAACAAATATACATTTTTCTAGGAAGTACACTTTAATATGAAAAGTTCGACCAGGAACCATTATAACACTATATGCTGTAACTAGACATCTAGTGTACATAATAAAGACTATTGATCTTGAAGGAATGTATTAGCAATGATTATATTCCACAAATAAAAGAACACGGAATCGTAGCCTCATATGTTCTGGCAGCAATAAAAAACACCAGTGCAGATTTACTGGTAAAGGGAGTTTTAACTGTAATGCTGTGCAGTGGTGGGTTATTTTGTGTTCAAGAGCTACATTTATCACAAAAATGATGATATACAAATCACTTCCATATCACAGAATGTTCTTGGTCAAAATTGGCTTGAGGCAAGTGATATCTTCGAGTAAACAGTATATGAAGACCATATCTTAAAATGATAGATCACCTAATTTTATTCTGACAGTGGTTTTTTGCCGCAACAAGCATCTGTCATTGAAATACCAATTCAGAGATATGGAAGCCAAATTGTAGAGCTTTCCAAGTATTTGTCAATCTGCACTTAAAAAAAAGTACTGCTTATTTCTCTGTGCGCTGTATTTTTCTTTAACGGAAAAAAAAAAATATGGGAAGTGGTGTGAGGTTAATAGAAACAGACACTGTCAGTAATTTTCTGCAGCTGATGTGATTTCCTGGTTCACTTTTTTCTTGGTTTGTTTATATTGTTTTACGTTTATTTTTATGCAGTTTTTTTTCTGGAGTTTGTGGCAAGGGGCTCAGGCACTGTACAATGACATGCACATACAGTAGGTAATTATTATTTTTGCTTACTTTATTATAGGGCCGAAACAACTAATCGATTATGAAATTAATCGATTACAATTTTCATAATCGATTAAAGCGGGAGTTCAACCAATTCCTTTTTTTTTTTCCTTAGCTTCCTGCTCGTTTTGTCTAGGGGAATTGGCTATTTGTTTTAAAATATGATCCGTACTTACCCGTTTTCGAGATGCATCTTCTTCCGTCGCTTCCGGGTATGGGTCTTCGGGAGCGGGCGTTCCTTCTTGATTGACAGTCTTCCGAGAGGCTTCCGACGGTCGCATCCATCGCGTCACTAGTAGCCGAAAGAAGCCGAACGTCGGTGCGGCTCTATACTGCGCCTGCGCACCGACGTTCGGCTTCTTTCGGAAAATCGTGACGCGATGGATGCGACCGTCGGAAGCCTCTCGGAAGACTGTCAATCAAGAAGGAACGCCCATTCCCGCAGCCCATACGCGGAAGCGACGGAGAGGATGCATCTCGTAAACGGTAAGTACGGATCATATTTTAAAACAATTTGCCGATTCCCCTAGACAAAACGAGCAGGAATCTAAGGGAAAATGTGTTCTCTGAGGGTGAACCTCCGCTTTAATCGGCCAGTAACATAATAGGGTTAAAAAAACTAAACTTAGCCCTTTATAGTACAAAAAATCTAATCGCTACTGTAAATATTACTTTCACTGTCCCACAGTAAAAAAAAATGAACCCCTTACAGTAGCGATTATTTGCTCTTTTTGTACTTATTTTTGTTTTTTTAAACCCATTATGTTACTAAACATCTCAGGCCTGGGTCACACCTCTGTTTTTTGGTACTTTTTGCAGAAACACATTACAGTTCATTTACATGTTTTCCTATGGGACAGGTTCACATCCATGATTTTTTTTCAGCTGCTGCATATTTGGAAAGGGCAAGGAGTTTTTAACGCAAAACGGTGCTATTTTTTTTTTTTCCGGTTCAATATACTTCAATGGAGAAGCTGCAGAAAAGCATGTAATGTGTTTTTGCAGCAATTTGTGTTTTGTAATCTGCCCAACAACAAATTGGCCCCAAAAAATTTAAAAATGCTATTTTTTTTTTAAGGCTATTATCCGATTAATCGATTAATCAAAACAATAATCGGCCAACTAATCGATTATGAAAATAATCGTTAGTTGCAGCCCTACTTCATTATAATAACTACAGCGTTATGTATACAAGATGGCATGTTCTTGCCAGCAGACTGTTATGACAGCAATGCCATAGGCCAGGCATGTCCAAAGTCCCGCCCGTGGGCCAAATGTGGCCCCCCTGTTGATTTAATATGGCCCCCCTGGGGATTTGGATATATATTGTTTGTGGCACCCAGGGCCACAAAAGATATATACCGTATTTATCGGCGCAGCCTTGGAGGGGACAGGACGAGCGTCAATGGGAGAAATAGTGCCCCATCATTGGTGTCAAGGGGAGGAATAGTGCCCCATCACTGGTGCATATGGGAGGAATAGCGTTCCATCCTTGGCGTCAGTGGGAGAAATAGTGTCCTATCATTGGTGTCAGTAGGAAGAAATAGTGTCCTATGATTGGTGTCAGCAGGAAGGAATAGTGTCCCATCATTGGTGTCAGCAGGAAGGAATAGTGTCCCATCGTTGGTGTCAGTGTGAGGAATAGTATCCCATCATTGGTGTCAGTGGGAGGAATAGTGTCCCATTGTTAGTGAGAGGAATAGTGTCCCATCATTGGTGTCAGCAGTAAGAAATAGTGCCCAATCATTGGTGTCAGTGGGAGGAATAGTGTCCCATCGTTAATGTCCGTGGAAGGAATAGTCTCTCATCGTTGATGTCAGGGGGAGGGATAGTGTCCCATAATTGGTTTCAGCAGGAAGGAATAGTGCCCCATCATTGGTGTCAGTGGGAGAAATAATGCACCATCATTGGTGTCAATGGGAAAAATAGTGCCCCATCATTGGTGTCAGTGGAAGAAATAGTGTCCCACCGTTGGTGTCAGTGGGAGTAAGAGTGTCCCATTGTTGGCGTCAATGGGAGGAATTGTACCTTATTGTTGATGTCAGTAGTAGGAGCTATGCCTCATTGTGTCAGTGGGAGGAATATTGTATTTTAGTAGCAGAAGGAAAAGTGCCCCAAGGGCCAGAGAAAGGTAAGCAAAGTGCCCGCAGTTTGGAGACCACTTTCCTAAAGCAAGAAAGGCTCAGAGCTTCGGTACATCTATGCCAGTCCTTTTGACATTGTGCCAGGGGCAGTGATGGCACCTGAAGTGCTGATTTTGGAGGCACAAACATAACAAGACATAGGCCCGGATTCACGTAGCACTTACGCGGACGTATCTCGAGATACGGCGCGTGAGGCCCCGTACACACGGGAGGATTTATCCGCGGATACGGTCCAGCGGACCGTTTCCATGGATAAATCCTCTCGAGGATTTGCGCGGATTTTGATGCGATGGAGTGTACTCACCATCGAATCGAAATCCGCGCCAAAATCCTCTGGCGATGACGTGTCGCGCCGTCGCCGCGATGATGATGCGGCGACGTGCGCGACGCAGTCATATAAGGAATTCCACGCATGCATCGAATCATTACGACGCATGCGGGGGATCCCTTTGGACGGATTGATCCGGTGAGTCTGTACAGACCAGCGGATCAATCCGTTGGGATGGATTCCAGCGGATAGATTTGAAGACATGTCTTCAAATATTTATCTGCTGGAAATCCATCGCATGGGAGAAAAATCCGCGGAAACAGATCCGCTGGATCGTACACACCAGGGGATCTATCCGCTGGAACTGATCCGCTGAGATTTTTCAGCGGATGGATTCTATCGTGTGTATGGGGCCTTAGTGTAAGTGTGCGCCGTGCCCACAGAACTAGATACGCCTGAAAATAGGCTTCTTCAGACCGACGTAAGTTTCCTACGCCGTCGCATCGTGGGCGCATATTTACGCTGGCCGCAAGGGGCGCTCCCATTGATTTACAATTCGAATATGCAAATGAGTGAGATACGCCGATTCACGAACGTACTTGCGCCCGGCGCATTAATATACGCGGTTTACGCAAGTCGTACGTCCGGCGTAAAGTTATTCCCCATCTATGAGGCGCAACTCATGCAAAGGTATGGACCAGGGAACAGTCGTCGTATTTTACGTCATTTACGTAGTAGTATGTGAATAGGGCTGGGCGTAGGTTACGTTCACGTCGTAGGCAGTGATTCAACGTATCTTAGGGAGTATTTTCGACGTGATTCTGAGCATGCGCACTGGGGTGCGTCCACGGGACGGCGCATGCGCCGTTTCTTCGGCCCATCATTTGCATGGGGTCACGCTTCATTTAAATGGATCACGCCCACTTCCACCTACTTTGAATTAGACTGGCTTACGCCTACGAATTTACGTTACGCCGGCGCAACGTTGGGAGCATTTGCTTTGTGAATTCCATGATTGCCTCTCTGCGTTGCGTCGGCGTAGCGTAAAAGAGATACTCTACGGGGGCATATATATGCGCCGATGTATGTGAATCCGGCCCATTGTCATTGTGTTTGCATACTCTACACCTATGCGTTACTCACCATTTCTGCAACCCTTTTATGCCGCGTACACGCGATCAGTCAAACCGATGAGAACGGTCTAATGGAACGTTTTCATCGGTTAACCGATTAAGCTGACTGATGGTTTGTCGTGCCTACACACCATCGGTTAAAAAAAACGATCGTGTCAGAACGCGGTGACGTAAAACACAACGGCGTGCTGGAAAATGCTTCCAAGAATGCGTCGACTTGATTTTGAGCATGCGTGGATTTTTAACCAGAAACGAGATTGCTTTTTTTTAACCTATGGATAAATAACCGATGGGGCCCACACACGATCGGTTTGGTCCGATGAAAACGGTCCATCAGACCGTTCTCATCGGTTTGACCGATCGTCTGTACGTGGCATTAGTTGGAGGTCTGTTTCAAATGATTTTATACATGTTCGAAGGTAAGATCACGGAAGTTTTGTCCATGAAAGGTGACAGGTGCACAGAGACCTAGGGCCAGATTCACATAGATTAGCGGATCTTTAGATCCGCGTAATCTATGTGATTTCCGATCCGCCGGTGCAATTTTGCGAGGCTAGTGCAGTATTCACAAAGCACTTACCTCCAAACTTGCACCGGCAGATCGTAACTCCCCCGGCGGAAATTCAAATTTCGCGGCTAGGGGGAGTGTAGTATTCAAATCAGGCGCGTCCCCGCGCCGATTTAAATGCGCATGCGCCGCCGGCTAAATTTCCCGGCGTGCATTGCTCACACTGACGTCGCTAGGACGTCAGTGGTTTCGGCGTGAGCGTAACTTGCGTCGGGAAGAATTCTGAATCGGCGTACGCAAACGACGTTAAAATTTAAAACTCGGCGCGGGAACGACGGCCATACTAAACATAGGATACGCCGCAGTTACCCCTACTATAGCAGGGGTAACTATCCGCCGGAAAAAGCCGAACGCAAACGACGTGAAAAAGCGACGGGCGGGCGTTCGTTACTGAATCGGCGGTTCTCCTCATTTGCATATCCGACACGTAAAAAACCGAGGTGACGCCTAGCGGCCGGCGGGAGATTGCAGACTAAGATCCGACGGTGTAAGTCACTTGCACCAGTCGGATCTAAGGGAGATCTATGCGGAACTGATTCTTATGAATCAGTCGCATAAATCCGACCGTCGGATCTCAGAGATACGACGGCGTATCAGGAGATACGCCGTCGTATCTCTTTGTGAATCTGGCCCCTACTGTTTTCAACTGACGCACATGTGACACGGCACACCCCACTTCTTCTATCATCCTCTATCGTCAGTTGGATAAGTGCAGTCAACCGATGCCACAAAAATAATTGATATTTTGTATAAATTGCATAGCGCCAACCACATGCATTTGGTATTCGCAGACAAATCAATATCAATAGATTATACCTTCTTTTTTATTTTTTATTTTTTTAAACTTGTTATATGCGCAGGAGAGGCTCCTCCATTGATCTTTTTTTTAGCTCTTCAGTCTCGAGGAAAAAAAAAATCAAGTTGAACAGGAATTATCAGCAGGGTGTCAATTTAGATGTATGAGGCCCTTGTTTAAAAATGTACAGAGAAATCATTTTGCAGGCGGGTAATTCTGCAGTGAAAGTTGATGATATGTAAAATGTGACAGTAATACGGACTCGTTAGATACTAACTTTGTTTATAATTGTGTAGCCTGTGTCTCCTTTCTCCCTTTATTAGTGTGGAAGTAATATGGGGTTTATTAGGTTTGCATTATGAGTTTAGGACTATTGACAGACCTCAACATCACTAATCTACCACGGACCCATTCTAGCCTACAGCTATGGCTTCATATTTGGTTGATGTAGTTTGCATTCGTCTGAGAAAATACATAATGGGTTATTTAAAACACTAAATGCTTTTGTAAAGGCTTTGGAAATATTAGGCAGAATGCCTGTGTGCAATTAATGTGTTTTCTTGTAATTCTGGCTATAAAGACCTACGGTTTGTTAACCACTTAAGGACCGAGCTTCTTTCTGAGATTTGGTGTTTACAGGTTAAAAACATTTATTTTTTGCTAGAAAATTACTTAGAACCCCCAAACATTATATATATTTTTTTCTAACACCCTAGAGAATAAAATTACGGTTGTTGCAATATTTGCACAGCGGTCTTAAAGGGGTTTTCCAGCCATTTTTTACGTTTATTAAAAGTCAGCAGCTACAAAAAGTGTAGCTGCTGGCTTTCAATAAACAGACACTTACCTGCTCCACGGCTCCAGCGACGCGCCGGCCGTGGCTCCGCTCCTCGCACACCCTCGCCGGCCGGCGTCTTCATTCCTAATGTGGGCACCCGGCAGTGACAGCTTTCGGCTTCACAGCCGGGCACCCACTGCGCATGCGCGAGTGGCACTGCGCATGCGCGATTGGGCAGGCACTCGCCTACAGGGAAGGGGCTGTGAAAAGGCGATTAAGCTAATCGCCTTTCCAGCCCCTCGGCGGAAGGAGGAAGTGGGACAGGAAGTCGCCTTCTCCTGAAGCCCCCACTCCCCCCCCCAAAAAAATTACATGCCAAATGTGGCATGTAAGGGGGCGAGGAGTGGGTTAAGCGGAAGTTCCATTTTTAGGTGGAACTCCGCTTTAAAAGCGCACTTTTTTTGGAAAAAAAATCACTTTTTTTAATTAAAAAATAAGACAACAGTAAATTTAGCCCAACTTTTTTTTATATTGTGAAAGATAATGTTACGCCGAGAAAATTGATACCCAACATGTCGCGCTTCAAAATTGCGTCGGCTCGTGAAATGGCGGCAAACTTTTAATGCCGCGTACACACAACTGTTTTTCCGGTTCTAAAAAACGTTGTTTTTCAGGCTCTAGAAAAAACTAAGTTTTTTTTAACTTGATCATTAAACCGGCCTTGCCTGCACACGATCGTGTAAAAAAAAATGCTCTAGCAAAGCGCGGTGACGTACAACACGTACGACGGCACTACAAAGGGGAAGTTCCATGTGGATGGCGCCACCCTTTGGGCTGCTTTTGCCGATTTAGTGATAGTAAAAGTCGATTTGCGTTTTTCAGTCTGTTACAGCGTGATGAATGTGCTTACTCCATTACGAACGCTAGTTTTACCAGAACGAGAGCTCCCGTCTCATAACTTGCTTCTGGGCATGCACGATTTTTTCACGTCGTTAAAGCCCACACACGACCATTTTTTTTTACGACGTAAAAAACGACATGAAAAATTAGAGCATGTTCGAAATTTTTAATGCCCATTTTTTACATCGTGAAAAATGCTCTGGAGCCCACACACGATCGTTTTTAATGACGTAAAAAAAAAAACGTAATTTTTTTTAGAACCCGAAAAACGGTCGTGTGTAATGCGACATTACCCTTAAAAATCTCCATAGGGGATGTTTAAAAAATTCTACAGAGGTTGCATGTTTTGAGTTACAGAGGAGGTCTAGGGCTAGAATTATTGCTCTCGCTCTAACGTTCGTGGCAATACCTCACATTTTCATATACGGGTGCTGCTCACGTATGTGTTTGCATCTGAGCGTGAGCTTACCTGGACAGGGCGCTTTAAAATTTTTTTTTTTTTTTTTACTTTATTTTAAAACTGTAAGCCATTTATTGTTTACAACTGTTATGTGATCTGCTGTGATTGGTCCCAGCGATCACATGACACTGGCAGTGGTCCGGTATAGTCATCCGCTGTGTCTGGTGAACGCAGCAGGTGACAGATCACGCCGGAGTGCGGCCAGTTCTCGGGTGAACATCATATGACGTCCTCCCAGAACAGTAGGGTTCCCGCCCGTCTGTCATTTCACAATGCCGTGGGCGGGAAGCAGTTGAATACGTTACCACTCAAGTTTTTGAGAATAAGTAAACGTGTTCATATTTTACGAAGACCTTTGAAAAGTGCTGGGTGCTTTGAATGCGCTTATGTTTTAATTTTGAGATAGCAATAGAGAGGAACAAAAGGGAAAAAAATATATAAAGTATCCTTCAGTTGATTCATGCAGCAGTAGGATGGTGGCTGAGACAAGGTCTGATTATTGTAGAAGGATATACTAGGTGATAATAATGGTTATGTGTATGATTTTCTTTGTGAATAGCCACAAGTTTTTTTTTTTTTTGGTGTGCAAATGGTTTATTGAAAATAGAGAGCACAGAGCACTTTGGCAGCAGCAATTTTGTTTCTAATATAGATGGAATTTTATAGTTCATATGCTATAAATCAACATTTACTATTCTCATGCTGTATTTTTCCCGGACATATTTGTGTTTGTCAGGAACCTTCCGTTCCCCTTCATCACCTGCTGGTGGCACTGTGCTTTGATGTCTGTCCTCATACCTCCAGTGGCTATGAATAGGTGACCCCCCCCCCTGTGGTTCTGGATTATATACTAATAAATGCTCATAGAAAATCACAGATACATAAGCTAACTACAACTAGAGATATTTTTTAGAGAAAAAAAAATGCAGTCACTTGTAACAAAAAGAAAGGTGTGTATAAAGGGTAGAGCAATCTACTTCCTACCACATCAGTATGTTAACCATCAATATACTATGAAGTGGGAAGATGCCCTTATGACGTGATCTGATTTCTGGTTGGTAATGAACATTGCAATCTAATAGCAAGATTCACAAAGTGTTAAGCCGGCGCGTATCAGTCGTACATTTAAGTGTATTTTCTAATTGAGTTACACTTAAATGTAGCTAAGATACGACTGCCTGCGCCGTCGTATCTTAGCTGTCTAGTTCCGCTGGCCGCTAGGGGCGTGAACGCTGATTTACGCCTAGAATGCGTAAATCAGTGAGATACGCCGATTCACGAACGTACGCTTGCCCGTCGCAGTAAAGATACGCCGTTTACGTAAGGCGTTTTCAGGCATAAAGTTAGTCGACCAAATAGCTGGCCTAGCCAATGTTAAGTATGGATGTCGTTCCCGCGTCGAATTTAAAAATGTTTACGTTGTTTGCGTAAGTTGTCCGTGAATGGGGCTGGACGTAATTTACGTTCACGTCGAAACCAATACGTCCTTGCGGTGTACTTTGGAGCAATGCACACTGGGATATGTCCACGGACGGCGCATGCGCCGTTCGTTAAAAACGTCAATCACGTCAGGTCACAAATCATTTACATAAAACACGCCCCCCTGTTCCTCATTTGAATTAGGCGCGCTAAGGCCGGCCCATTTACGCTTCGCCTGGTAGCGTATATGCGATACGCTACGCCTGCCTAACGTTAGGCTCACATACCTGAATCTAGCTATTAATCTGTATTAAAGTGGATTTTTGAGCCAAAAATTTAAATGGACGAACAGGCAGGAATTTTAAAAGCAGAAGAGACATTCTTTGTCTCTTCTACATTAAAGTTACTTACCTGCTTGCCCACCCCTGTGCGGTGAGCCAGCCATGTGCAGCTCACTGTACAAATTTGGCAATGCCGAATCTGACTGAACTTCTGCTCATGTGCGGGAGTGATGTCATCCCTGCCTGGCCAATGAGAGCGGCTGGCAATTGAGACCCAGAAGCCAGTCACCTGTAGATGTCAGCGTCCGGTTGGGGAGCTACGGGATGCCACATCGCTGATACCGATGTGTCACGTACATAGTGATTTTTGAGCCCGAATTGCAGAGGGAGGCCTCCCACTCGCTGCCCCTGGTAAGGTAACAGGAGGCTCAGGAGTGAGGAGAGAAACCAGCCAGCGAGACCTGTAAGTGAGGAGAGAAACGATCTGCCGACGTGCATGGAGCTGGATCGAAAGGGGTCTCAGGTAAGTAAACGGGGGCTGAGGGGGCGATGCTGACACCTAAACATTTTTTATTTTAATGCAACAAATGCATTAAGGTAAAACAAGTTTAGACTTTACGGCCCTTTTAAAATTTCCTAAATTAGGCAGAGGTCCAATCTTGTACCAGCATCACATGAATCCCATCCCCCTAAGGAGTATGGATACCTAGGTGTAGGAACCTCTGCTGTATATAGTATATTCTTGTACGTGTGTTTTCCGGTGTCATTTGCATTTAGTTTTTTGCAAATTGTGTATTCTTGGTTGCTCTGTTTACTGTGTCTCTTCTGCTATTTAGTTTTTTGTGTTCACTTTTCACCATAATTACATTGCACATATCCCGGTGTCTGTTTCTTCATTTCAAGATGCCAGTCTGGTTCCATCTTGCAAACGGGATTCATGCCCAGAAATCTATGACCATCTCTATGGATCAAGGAGTTTTAGCATTAAGACTGTCCAAGTCAGTCAATATTCTCTACTCTACTTTACATACATTGTAAATTCCTCACCCATCCAGGTGATCCCTCAGAGGTAGACAACTGCAGAAAGTGTTTGCTGGTTAGAGGAAGATAGAATCATGGCAACACTGAATGAATGACTTGTATAGCGCTACTCATGCGAACTGAATCGCCTCTGGGCGCTTTTTCCAGCCAGAGTCTGCTTGGCTGGTGCGGTCATTTTACCCCGTAGGATCGTGACGCACTGTGGGGGATAATTTGCTCTAGCCCTGCCTACTCTGATATTATTGCATTGCTTGGAGTGCCCACTCCAACCTTGTTTGTCAAGAGGCTGAGGCATTCATCCATCCTGCCCCCTTGCTTATAAAGGCTTCAGTGCAAGAAGTTCCATAGTAGGCAGTAAGGGAAAGAAGAGGAAGGCTTGGCTGTGCCTTTGTTGCTCTGGGACCCACAGTGGTGTAAAAGTGGAGTAAAAGCACATTGGTGTAAAATCTGCCAAAAGCACATTGTCCAGTGTTGGTATATTTGAATACTAGAAAATAGAATATCACTTTGAGATACTAGCGTGTCCGTTTCATGAGGTGATGAGGAAGGGAAGAAGATCTGGGCACTAATAACTTCCTCCTAAACACAACACTACACTTCATTTTTTTTCTGCTAAATGGTGCATACAGGAGATTGGGGTTTACTGCATATGGCCTCGTACACACGACCGAGGAACTCGTCTGGCGAGACACATTGTTTTCCTCGCCGAGTTCCTTGTTAGGCTTGTCGAGGAACTCGACAAGCTTGCTTTGCGTACACATGGTCAAGTCAAAATCTCCTCGTTCTCAAACACGGTGACGTACAACACATACAATGAGACGGGAGTTCGATTCCACTGGCACAACCCTTGGGGCTGCTTTTGCTAATCTCATGTTACTGCGTGTTAAGTAAAAGTTTGGTAAGAGACGATTTGCACTTTTCTGTCTGTTACAGCGTGAAAAATGTGTTATCTCCATTACAAATGCTACTTTTACTCCCGTCTCATACTTTATTCTGAGCATGCGTGGGTTTCTTAGCATACACACGCTCAAGTTTCTCGTCGAAAACCAGCCCGACGAGGAACACGACGAGGAAATTGAGACTCCCGTCGAGGAAAAAGAGAACTTGTTCTCTTTTTTTCTCGTCGAGTTCCTCGACAGTTTCCTCGATGAAAAACGTACACACGACCGTTTTCCTCGGCAAAAAAGCTCTCCCACCAAGTTTCTTGATGGATTCTCTCGAGTTTCTCGGTCGTGTGTACGAGGCTTATGTGTGTGTGTGTGTGTGTGTATTTGCTTAAAATTCTCCCTAAAGGTTGTATACTCCTTTTTTTTTTACCTTTACCTACAGGTAAGGCTTACCTGTAGGTAAAATGAATATCTCCTAAACCTGTGTGGTTTAGGAGATATTCCCTTTGCATGTGGCGCATGCGCTCTGAATGCCCGGCTGAAGGTCTGGCAGACGCTGGAAAGAAGTCTCCCACCACACAGGCCACTCACAGTGCCGGAGCCACGATACCCGGAAGACACACTGAGGGAAAATGTCAGCTCCCTTGTCGTGAACCGGGATCACTTGCCGACGCCTCGTTCTAAGGAAAGTATTTCATAATGAGCTAGTATGCGGTGCATACTAGCTCATTATGCCTTTTGCCTTACAGGTTTAAAAAATAAAAATAAAAAATCTGCGGGTATACAACCATTGTAAATTGTCTCAGAGGCATCAAGCTTACCACCATCAAACCACTACTGGGCATATTGGTATCTTGAGTGCACTTTTTTAGTGCCCCCCACTATGTTTCATACTACTATTATAATAGATTTACACTTTCCTTCTTGGTGTGTCCCTGCATGTCTCTACTTTGGGTCTCACAGTGCACTGTCCTATTGGTGACTCTCCCCCTTTTTTGGCAACCACGGCTACAATTGCATGGATGTTCTACGATGCTCTTATGCATATATGATACCGTATATACAATATTTGATGCTTCATTTATTTGTAAATTAATGGACCTATATAAATCATTAACAGCCTGTTTTTATTTCAGAAATACCTATAGCTCCCGATGAAGCGGATTCCCCCGCGAAACATGTAGAGCTTGCCTAGAATATCTTAATATACGATAGCCATCACTCTGTTGATGTCTTCTTTGGACCAGTTTTTGGTTTAAATGTGTTTGTAACTATTGCAATTTATGTGATTTTTCTATTTTTGTATTTTTTATGTATTTTTTTAAATGTAATTACATTGCTGTTGATTCAAATACCCATGCTGGGATTGTCTCAATAAAATAAAATTTTTATAACGATTAGTGCCTAGAAAGTCCATTTCATTGTCCCTCCAACAACTCTTTAAGCTTAAAACTAGATTTAAGTGTTCATGTGTTTTGAGCCATGCAACCCAACACATTTAATTGTGATGTGCAAGTGAATCGACATGGTGTAACTTCTGGTATATAAACCTTTTCTATAGTATACAAATAGGTAGGTAGCCAATATACATATGCGGTTGTTTATTTAGAAACATATGTTGGGAGTCCATTATTTCATGTGGTCTGTAAACCTTTGTGTATTTGAGAGATACAATGCAATATCCCGGGTAATAATACAGCCATCTATCTAATGAGCAGCCTTAAGGCATCTTCGATGCATGAGCTTATTATAAATGAAGAACATAATCTTTGAGGCCATGATATCCTGGATGGTAGCATTGAACGAAGAGGTTTAACTAAAGAAACCTTCGTTTTTTTTCCCCCGTGTTCTCTGCATGTTTGACGTAGCCTGCGTGTTTTTTTTTTCCGAGATGCACGACAATAAGTAGGAAGAACATAAGGACAATATTTTTATGAAAAATTCAAAAGATAGGAAACTGAGTTTTTTTTTTTTAATTTTCCTTGGCATATTATTTTCCAATGTTTCGATCAATTTGGCTGTCAGGCATGCTGTGAGGTGGAAGAGGCCAGCAAAAGCAATTTAACTCACAGAGTTCAAAACCGGAATGTTTTAGGAAGCCTTGTCACACGTTATTTCTTCATATTAGAAGCACAGTTTTTATTTGACAGTAAAATTACGAGAGGGCAATTGATATCGCTCAGCATTCTTCTCAGAGTGTGCGAAGGTTCTTTACAGTGTCTGTGACTCTACTCGGAGCAATAATTGGTTGGAGTTTAGATTTTTTTTATTACCACCGTTATTATCTTAGATCCACCCCGTGTTTTCTTTCTTTTTTTTTTTTTTAATTCGGATTGTTCATTAAACTATTCGATGTGCATTTTAATTGATTGTACCCAAGTGACATCACGCTGAAACATCTTGCTTATGAACATTATTGACCTAACCTTAACTTTAATTAAGCTATGATTTTCCTGCGCTATACGCTTCCCCCGTTTGACAAACATATCACAAGTGATGCTTAAATTAAATATTTTGTAGAGGTGGCACACATATAATCTTTGAATTGTCAGCATACTAGTTGCATTTAAATTGCTGCCTATGTGTGTGTATGTGAGTGTTTCTGTGTAATTTATTTCTGCAAAACAGAAGCTGATATAGTAAATAAAAATACAGATGAAACGAGTAATATAAATGCAGTTTCCAATTTGCTGACCAAATCGCATTTCTTCTTCCGCAACAGCTTAATGGCCAGGCTTTTGTGTCTCCGTGATCAGACCTGACAATATTATACTACATAAATTGTTGGAACATTTTTTTTTGTCCTTTTAAAAGTGTATATATAAGTGTTAAAACATTTATTTATACTGTATATATATATATATATATATATATATATATATCGCTTATTTATTCATTTCTATTTTGTGTAATATCCCTGATATATTATATATATATTATATTATGTGTTTCTTTACGGTGTATATTGAACGTTTTACATCATTCCTTCTCCAAAAGAGCTCACTGTCTAATTTTTACTCTATTTAGTATAAATCAATTAAATTAACAGCATGTTTTCGGATTGTGGGAGGAAACTGGGAAAATTAGTGAAAAACTGTGCAAACATGAGGAGAGCATATAAACTCCAGACAGATATTGCCTTGGGGAGAAATTCAAACCCCTAAGCTGCAGGGGAAAGAGTGCTAACCACTTAGACAGCATGCTACAATAAAGCCCAATTGAAGATTCTATATTTTAGGCTACGTATGCCAAATTAAAATGCATGTTTTTTTTTTCTTTTTCTTTTTTTTTCTTACTATTTGTTGAGTAAGTGAGAAACTTATATAGCACAACACATGCAAACTGAATTGCCTCTGGGCGCTTAGTATCCTTTGCCTACTGTACTTTTCCCCCCAGAAAAGATGGGTTTTGAGTTTTTTTCTGAAGGCCAGGTGATTCACCTCCAACCGGATGCTGGTTGGTAGAGCATTCCATAGTCTAGGTCCTTGGATTCCAAATCTTCGTTCTCCTTTGGACTTGTATCTGGCTTTGGGTATCTGGAGTAGATTTTGGTTGGTGGATCGCAGAACGGGATTGGGGTTGTGACATTTTAATTTTTCGCATAGATATTGGGGGGAATTTCCTTGAACACACTTATGTGTCAGACAGAGCGCCTTAAAAGTGATTCTGTCTTTTACTGGCAACCAATGAAGGGATCTCAGTGAAGGTGAGATTGATTCCCATGTTTTTTTCCCAGTCACGAGTCGAGCGGCCATATTTTGAACGACTTGCAGACGAGTGATTTGGTATTTTGGGAGTCCGAGGTACAGGGCATTTGCATAGTCGAGTCTGGAGTTGATAATTGTACCCACCACGACTGCTATGTCTTCTTTCGGGATAAAGGGAATGAGTCTACGTAGCAGGCACAGCAGATGGTGGGATCCACTGACCCTATTTGTGTATCCATTGTCATGTTGGTGCGTTGCAGTGAGAATCATGTGTGGCCTCCTCAAATGGTGACAGTGACAGTGAATGCATCCTTTATCAGCAGCCTGTCCTGGTCCCATACTCACACAGGTACTCATTGATGGCCCTCTGCTGCATGTGCAGTCGCTGCAGCCTTGCCAATGTTGAGTTCCACCTGGTGGGTATGTCACAGAAGAGGCAGTTGGTGGGCAGGATGAATTCCAGTTGAATGTCAGCCAACTGAGCACTGGCATTGTATGACTGCCGGAAAGGCCACAGACATTTTTGGCCTGCCTCAGAAGATCTTGTGAGCCTATGTACCAGCTGTATATCATTCCCCCTGCACAGTGCTCCACAAAACACTGTTCCATACTTTTTCCATCGGAAATTCCGACTGTGCGCAACATTAGACATGGAGCCGCTGCTTGACCCTGCCCCCTCTCTCTTCTCATCAATCACTAGCAGTTGGTGCCAATGGCTCCTGCTACTGTCTCAGTCAATGAGGAGGCAGAGTCCCTGGAGAGACGAGGCTGTCATGCATAACACTGGATCAAGATGTGGCTCAGGTAAGTATTCGGGGGGGGGGGCAGCTGCTGCGCACAGAAGGTTTTGCGTGAAGGTAAAAAAAAAATTGAGCCCTTATAACCATTTTAATGCCCTGGGAAATACTTCTCTCTTGCCACTAGAGGTTGCTTGGTATTTCAACTATTGTAATCACTCATTACAAGGCTCTAAGCTGTTAGGTCTGCCTCTGCACACATTTACGGTATTCTTGCCCCTCTTATCAGACTTTGGACTTCTAAGACCTGTGCAGAATGTTTTGTGAAGCCTGTACCTTCCTGAGGAAGTGGTAATAATAAAAGTGAAACCTGTTGAAGAAATGATTTACAGCAGGTCCTTCCCACAGTTAATTGATACTCCAGTTTGTTGTGAGACCTTTGGATAAATATGCCATAATGTCTGTCGGGGGGGAAGGGGGGTTATTCTGGATGTAATAAAATAGCCCAATGCAGGAGCTCCTTATTTTAAAGAGTAACTCCACTTTTGTTGTGAAAAAAACATTAACCCCTGGGTGATCTACGTACTTTTTGAGGATTTTAACAAACATTTTTGCAGATTCATATTACAGAAAATTACAGAGCTGCAGATTGAAAAAGGAAAGGTATTTTTTTTGCTTGTGTCGCAATTGTATACACTGTATTATTTTTTCCCCCACAAAAGTGGAGTTACCCTTTATATTACTTTCTGTTTTTTTTGTTATGTGTACAATTTTTTAATACATTTTAGATTATTATTTTTTTATGCACTTTTGCTGTCTAGTCTGTGGGGTACCAATAAAGTCAATCAGTTTTTGACATTTCTGTTTTGATCTTCATCTATTTCAATTTAGAGAACAATTTCCATTCATTTAGAAAATACAAAGCATTCTCTGAATGGCTGCAGTACTGAGCACCAACCCCCTGTGTTCACAATCCGTCAGGCCAGCCACTCAGCATAGGACCAGGAAGTACGTAGAGATCACTGGAGTAACGCTGATTTCTTGGGACATTGGGCAAGTATGATATATGTAGAGTTACATTGGTTCAGACTGAACCAATATGACTTTGTAGTAATATACAATGTCTGGAATTCTTCTTTAATACATTACACCCTCTGTGTGTGAGAAGCAGCCTTCAGTGGGTGTATTTAGGGTTTCCACTTTTGCAGCACAAGAGGGATTTTTAGATTACCTAACACAAGAACAACTTCAGTGTCTGGATGAAATACTGAAGAGGTAGCATGTGCTTCATATACAAATATTAAATGTTTTCCTTCATACTTTTAACAGATATAATTATACTTACTGTACCGTATATACTCGAGTATAAGCCGACCCGAGTATAAGCCGAGGTACCTAATTTTACCACAAAAACATGGGAAAACTTATAGATAACGTATTGATAGCGTATTGATAGTATAAGCCTAAGGTGAGAATTCAGCAGCCACTGTAAGAGGAAAAGAGGGCCAACAGCCCATTTGCACGCCTCACTGTGCCCATTGCAACCTCACTGTGCCCATCCTCACTGTGCCCATCCTCACTATGCCCACCCTCACTGTGCCCACCCTCACTGTACCCACCCTCACTGTGCCCACCCTCACTGTACCCACCCTCACTGTGCCAATCCTCACTGTGCCCGTCGTCACTGTGCCCGTCATCACTGTACCTGAAATTGAGAGGCTGCGGGCGTCCATTCAATGTTTAAAACTTGCGGTCTCCTCCTGGTCCCTTCAGTGATAGGCGTTTCTCAGCTGACACAGTTCCACCTATCACTGACATTCTCTCATCCTCGGTTTCCTAGCAGACACTGTTTTCAGTGTTCCGCCAATCACGGACGTCCGAGGATGAAAAGGCGTCCGTGATTGGCGGAACACTGAACAAAGCATATCAATAAGTCACCAGCAGGTGAGGATTAATAGTGGGCAAGCCCTTCCATGTAGATGTGATGTAAGGTGCTTGGAACCAGGATGTTAACCAGGGGAACACTGGGTGAGCTGGTGTTCTGTCGAATAGTGCATCCTCGTCATTGACGATCTGCGCAATGCGCAAGATGCAAGGCACTCTGACTGATATGTTGATCAGCTGGCGTGACGTCAACACTGCGCATGTGCAGATCTTCGGAGGCATTATCCGACGATCTGCAAAGGGAGAATGTAATCTGCAGATTTTGCCTGCCTCTCTACTCATGTGGGAGAATTGACCTATCACGTGACAGGCAGATTTCAATGTGTGGCACGATTATATTCCCCCTTTGCAGATCGTTAGAGAATGCCTCAGATGATCTGCACATGCACAGTGTTGAGGTCACGCCAGCTGATCAACATATCAGCTGGAGTGATGTTGCGTACTGCACATGCGCAAACCGTTGGAGGCATTATCTGACAGGATGCACACCAGTATAGACTGAGAGAAGGTTCACGGCGAGAGATGATGCATCCCACAATGTATACTCTAAGCATGAAATCTTAGTTGAGGGTCCTCTATGGGATGACCTGTGGAACCTTCCCCCTTAGGCTGCATTCACACCTAGGCGTACAAAATCGCGGCGTTTTGTCCCGCGAATTGCGGCAACAAATTGCGGCGTTTTGTACCGTGATTTGCGGCGACAAAACGCCGCGATTGTGAATGCAGCCTTGACCCCCTCTATGGAGATGGTTCCCATCTCCTATGCCGAACGCCGAAAGCCGCCTGAAAAAAAGGTCCGGGACTTGTTTTCAGGCGGCAGGCGTACAGCGTTCGGCGTGGAGATGTGAATCATCTCCATAGAGGTGTATGTTAAATCATCCCTCTGGCGTCTCGGGGCTGCTGCGGCGTCACACTACAGGCGACAAAACGCCTAGGTGTGAATGGGGGCTTAGAAGAGCTGGGTATGAGGTTCAGGCGTCTCAGAGAAATAGGTCAAAGAGCAGATAAAGGGAGGAAGAGGGAAGATGAAAATAAAAGGAGGGTTGTAGGGTGTTGCAGGGTGGTCCAGTCTTGATTTTCACAGCAGTAGAGTAATACTATTAATGCTATTAGATGTGCCCTGACATTTAGAAAGATTTATGTATCTTTCCTTATGTATAGAGGTCTCATGTACTTATACCTTTAAATGGAATTGAGAAAAGAAATGTGAAGTTGTAATGTCAAAGTCAGAAAATGTAAAAAAATTAAATAAATTAACTTCGTCTTAACCACTTAACCCCCGGACCATATTGCTGGTCAAAGACCAGAGCACTTTTTGCGATTCGGCACTGTGTCGCTTTAACTGACAATTGCGCGGTCCTGCGACGTGGCTCCCAAACAAAATTGGCGTCCTTTTTTTACCCACAAATAGAGCTTTCTTTTGGTGGTATTTGATCATCTCTGCGGTTTTTAGTTTTTTGCGCTATAAACAAAAATAGAGCGACAATTTTAAAAAAAAATGAATATTTTTTGCTATAATAAATATCCCCCAAAAATATATAAAAAAAAATGTTTTCTCAGTTTAGGCCGATACGTATTCTTCTACATATTTTTTGTTAAAAAAACCCCCACAATAAACGTTTATTGATTGGTTTGCTCAAAAGTTATTGCGTTTACAAAATTGGGGGTAGTTTTATGGCATTTTTATTTATTTATTTTTTTTACTAGTAATGGCGGTAATCAGCGTTTTTTTTTTCGGTACTGGGACATTATGGCGGACACTTCAGACACGTTTGACACATTTTTGGGACCATTGGCATTTTTATAGCGATCAGTGCTATAAAAATGCATTGGATTACTATAAAAATGCCACTGGCAGTGAAGGGGTTAACACTAGGGGGCAGGGAAGGGGTTTAGTATGTCCCTGGGTGTGTTCTAACTGTAGAAGGGGTGGCCTCACTAGGGGAAATGGCTGATCGCTGTTCATACATTGTATGAACAGACGGTCAGGCATTTCTCCCCTGACAGGCCCGGGAGCTGTGTGTTTACACACACAGCTCCCAGTCCTCGCTCTGTAACGCGCCCGGGAGTCAGTGGCCACAAAGAGAGCCAACGTTATTGTACGGGCTCTCGCGCTGGGGAGCTGACCTGCCGCCGTAGAACTATGGCGGCTGGTCGGCAAGTGGTTAAAGCAGAGTTTCACCCACTTTTACTACTTTATCTTAAAGGAAAGACCACCCCTCTATCACTCGATTTTGAATAATTATTATTATTTATTTTTTCTTACTTACCTTTTCTGAAGTACTGAGTGTACTACCGTCCTAGCTCAGCCACGGCCCAGATCGTCATTTCCTCTTCTCCCCCCCTGCCTTCTGGGTGTGACCTGTGTGTGTCCCTGAAAAGACGACGGGGCCATTCAGAAAGCGCTGCGCGACTTGAGATTTGCGCATGCACAGTAGGAAACCGGCAGTGAAGCCTGCTGGCTCCACTGCCGGTTTCCCTTAGTTGGAATGGCAGTGCCTGCACCGATCCGATAAACGGATGTCGGCCTCGAGGGGCTTACATCGCGGGCTCCCAGGACAGATAAGTGTCCAGTTTTGTAGCGGCTGACTTTTAATAAAAAAACTTTGCGGCTGGAACACCGCTTTTAAGTTATTTTTGATGTTTGTTTTTTCCTTTGTTTTATACTCAAATTAATATTTTTTTTTTTTACTTTCAATATGTATATTGGTGTTTTACAAATAAAAATACACACAGCTAGGTAGCAGTGATCAAACATGAAAATAAAGAAAAACATAGAAAGTAGGGACAATCTACATAATATTCTCGCATCACTAACATTACAATCCAAAAAAAGATCCAATAACTTTTAGGAATTAGAGCTCCGAGAATGAATAGGAATTACTATAACAATCCAAAAAGTGGTCAGATTAAAGTGATTGTAAAGACTTTTTTTTTATATAAAAATAACAAACATCTTATACTTACCTGCTCTATGCAGTTGGATTTGCACAGAGCAGCCCAGATCCTCCTCTTCTCGGGTCCCTCTTCTGTGCTCCTGACCCCTCCCTCCCGTCGAGTGCCCCCACAGCAATCAGCTTGCTATGGGGGCACCTGAGCTGAGTCACAGCTCCCTGTGTTCATTCGGACACCGAGCTGCAGCCCGGCCCTGCCTCCTCTCTCTACCGATTGGCTGACTGACTTTGATTGACAGCAGCGGGAGCCAATGGCAAGAGGGAGAGTCTCGGGAGGCCGAGACACTCGTGGACATCGCTGGACAGAGAGGGGGCTCAGGTAAGTATTAGGGGGGCTGCTGCAAAGTGGTTGTAAAGTCAGAAGGCTTTTTTATCTTAATGCACTTTTTTGTTTTATGAAATGGAAGTATATAGTAATGCTTAGGGTTGTCCCGATACCGATACCAGTATCGGTATCGGGACCGATGCCGAGTATTTGCGGGGGTACTTGTACTCCCGCAAATGCCCCCGATGCCTCATCCGATACTCGCCGCGAATGCCGCCGCATACCGCAACAACGCCGCCGCCTGGTTAAACAGCGTGCGGGGAACATTACAGCTTTCATTTGAATAGCTGTAGTGTTTTTTTTTTTTTTTTATTGTTTATTTAAAGATTTTTAAGTCATACAAAGTAATAACAAAATCCAGACAATTGATTGATCGTGAATATAGAAAATAAACAATCACATAGTCAGCAGGAAACATACAGGTCTGGATGTATACATGTTTGTTATAACAATAATAGCTGTAGTGTTTCCCGCCGCGCAGCGTATAGACACTCCCCCTTGCTCGGGACGGGTGATCTGTCCAATCCCGAGCAAGGGGGAGTGTCTATACGCGGCGCAGCGGGAAACACTACAGCTATTCAAATGAAAGCTGTGATGTTCCCCGCACGCTGATTAACCATGCGGTGGCGGCAGCATCTAGGTATGGGGGGACATGGTTGGATATATGGGGGACATGGCTGGATATGTGGGGGATTTGGCTTGATATGTGGGGGACATGGCTGCATATGTGGGGTACATGGCTGCATCTGTGGGGGACATGGCTGCATCTGTGGGGGACATGGCTGCATCTGTGGGGGACATGGCTGCTTCTGTGGGGGACATGGCTGCATCTGTGGGGGGACATGGCTGCATTTGTGGGGGGACATGGCTGCATATGTGGGGGGACATGGCTGCATTTGTGGGGGGACATGGCTGCATTTGGGGACACATTTAAAAAAAAAGTATCGGTATTCGGGTATCAGCGAGTACTTGAAAAAAAAGTATCGGTACTTGTACTCGGTCCTAAAAAAGTGGTACCGGGACAACCCTAGTAATGCTATATTAATGTTTCTCAAGTGCATGCTAGCAAGCTTTATCCAAGATGTATTTACATCTTTAGATTTCAGCCAGGTTATTTCAGATAACAGAAATGTAAATGTTTATTTTTGACTGTCCTGTGATTTGTGCACGCAAAGTCTGTTGTGACAAAGAAACGGAAGCGGGTTAACCGGTAAGCACAAACTGCTGTTAGGGATAATATGGCCTAATGTTGTAGCCTGTCAATTTGTATACAAGTAAACATCCTCCAGTGCAATGGTTTTAGCTTGTATTATGTATATTTTAAAAGCCACTCATTTAAATGGGAGCGAGAATGTGTTCACATTGCATTCAGGCTTTTACAACAGTGACAACAGTTAGTTGTTTTACCCTGAACAAAAAAAAAAAAAAAAAAGACAGCTGACCAAATTAGGCTCCCCTCTCCATATTGCTATTCGGTACAGAAAACAAAAGCAAAAAAAGAAAAAATAGAAAAAGAAAACGCACACAAGTAGTGTCTATACTGGTCTCAATGGTCTTTTGGAGACCTGTCTGTCCATGCCATTTTTCAGCACTGTCACACTTTGAATGTCAATTACTCAGGCAAGCAACACAGTACCCAAATAAGATTTGTATCATTGTTTTAAGACAGATTTGGCTAGATTCAGGTAGACTTACGACGGGCGTATCAGTAGATACGCCGTTGTAAGTCCGAATCCGCGCCGTCGTATATTGCTAAAATGTATATTGCTTAAATGTTGCTAAGATACGACCAGCGTAAGTCTCCTACACCGTCGTATCTTAGCTGTCTATTTACGCTGGCCGCTAGGGGCGTGTACGCTGATTTACGGCTAGAATATGTAAATCAGCAAGATACTCCTTTTCACGAACGTACGCACGACCGTCGCAGTAAATATACGCCGTTTACATAAGGCGTTTTCAGGCGAAAAGATAAACCACCAAAAAGATGGCGCAGCCAATGTTAAGTATGGACGTCGGACAGCCGTAACATTTTTCACGTTTTACGTTGTTTGCGTAACTCGTCCGTGAATGGGACTGGGCGTAAGTTACGTTCACGTCGAAAGCATTGAC
Organism: Rana temporaria; assembly: GCF_905171775.1. Classification (NCBI taxonomy): domain Eukaryota; kingdom Metazoa; phylum Chordata; class Amphibia; order Anura; family Ranidae; genus Rana; species Rana temporaria. Next base: position 23,142,514 of record NC_053496.1, on the reverse strand, counting down.
TTTTGACGACGTGATTTGGAGCATGCGCACTGGGATACTTTCACGGACGGCGCATGCGCCGTTCGTTCAAAGCGTCATTTACGTGAGGTCACGATTAATTTACATATAACACGCCCACCTCTTCCACATTGGAATTAGGCGGGCTTACGCCGACCAATTTACGCTACGCCGCCGCAATTTACGGAGCAAGTGCTTTGTGAATACTGCACTTGCCCATCTAAATTGCGGCGGCGTAGCGTAAATAACATGCGCTACGCCCGCAGAAAGTTAAGCCGCCGTACGTGAATCTAGCCAATAGTGCTTTCTTTTACTGATATTTATTCACCATTGTTTTGTTTTTTCTTGCTATATAAAAAGACAGGAGCAGCACAAATGCATCCACTCGCATTGACACTGCTCCCGTCTGGCTGTTTATATACATTGGCTGGACGGAGAGCGGTTAAACCAGATGTTAAAGGGGGGGGGGCTCCACCCAAAAGGGGAAGCTCCACTTGTTTGCACCCTCCTCCCGTCCATATTCTGCACCTTCTGGGGTGGGAGGGGGACGCAGGTACCCACTTTAACTTTCGCCTCAGATCGCCGTGTCAAACCGAGCCAGAAGTTTGCCCCCCCCCCCTTCTTTCCCCCCGCAGTCTTCAGAGCTCTGTGCCGCTGTCCAAACAGACAGCGGGAGGACGCGAACCCGGCAGGAAGACTGGGTGAAGATGGAAGCGCCTTTAGTGGTGACAGCGCGCTACTGGAGGGCTTTGTTCTAAGTGCTAGTTCACACCAGATGCAGTTCCGTGCACTTTTTTTCTGCACTAAAAACGCATGCACAGTGTTTTTCCATGTATTCCAATGGCTGTAGTTCACACCAATGCAGTCAGTTCTAGTCAGTTTCCGGTGCAGAAAAAAAAGTAGAGCGTGCTGCATTTTTTCTGCACAGAACTGTACTGGAACCTAGCAAATTGTATCAAAAACACACTGGAACTGCATGTGGTGTGAACGGTAATCAAAAACTGATCTGGAACGTGTCCGGAGTGCATTTTTGTGGTGTGAACTGGCCCTAAAAATGCATGCACAGTGTTTTCCGTGTATTTCAATTGCTCTAGTTCACACCAGTGCAAGTCAGTTCCATTCAGTATTCGGTGCTACAACTGATTGGGAACTGACTGCATTTGTGTGAACTAGAGCCATTGGAATACATGGAAAACACTGTGCATGCATTTTTAGTGCAGACAAAAGCGCACAGAAACGGCATCTGGTGTGAACTGGCTCTAAGCTAAGTATTTCATAATGTCCTAGTGTAGCAATGCAAACTAGCACATTATGCCATTGTCTTAGAGGGTTAAAAAAATGCAGTTTACTAATGCTTTAAAGCTGCCCTATACTATTATATTAACTTAAGTGGTATTAAATGTTCCAAAATTTGGCCTTTTGCTGCATTCTAGGCTTTCCTACTACCTAATGTGCAGGATATGTGGCCAAAAACAATTGTTCCTGTTCACTGCGCCCGACTCCAGATCCATCAAGCTGCTGCCCTAAGCTTCCTGTCAGGGAGAGAACACACTCAGGGGGTTATTTATGAAAGGCAGATCCACTTTGCACTACAAAAGTGCACTTGGAAGTGCAGTCGCTGTAGATCTGAGGGGGACATGCAAGGTGGGGGGGGGGGGGAAATACAGCATTTTAGCTTGTACATGATTGGATATTAAAATCAGCAGAGCTTCCCCTCATTTCAGATCTACCCCTCAAGTGCATTTCAAGTGCACTTTACACTTGTAGTGCAAAGGGATTTGCTTTTCGTAAATAACCTCCACTGAGTCTCTTGGTTATAAGTGACAATGTAGCAGCAACCAATTGGTTCTTTTTTTACCTAGCTCCCATTACTCCATTATGAACGGTAGTTTTACCAGAACGAGCGCTTCCATCTCATAACTTGCTTCTGAGAATGCAAGGGTTTTTAACGTTGTTTTAGCCCACACGCGATCATTTTTTACAACCCGAAAAACGACATTGTTTAAAACGTCGTTAAAAAATGCAGCATGTTCGGAAAAAAATGTTGTTTTTCAGAAGCCGAAAAATGATGTGAAGCCCACACACCATCATTTTAAATGACATTTTTTTAAAAACAAAGTTTTTTTGATGCCGAAAAATTATCGCATGTACGCGGCATTAGAGCTGAACAATTAATAAGTAAAAAATTGTGATCTCGATTCAACCCCCCTGACGATCTCCAATGCAGAGTTTGCCGATTCTTTCATATAACAAGTGGAGAGACTTTATCTGTTCACTCAACTGTCAAAAGAAAAAGTCCGGCAGTCTGCCAAGTTTAGATCAAAGGGATAAACTTCTGTGTGTAAGCAAAAAGTCAGCAATCTGACAAGTTTTTTTAACATGAAACATTGTATCTAACTTCCTTCTTAGAGCAAACATCTCTGTGTAAATGCAGGAAGTTTAACCACTTAAAGTTCAAATCTTTTTCTGACACTTGTTTCTTAAGTTAAAATCAATATTTTTTTGCTGGAAAATTACTTGGAACCCCCAAACATTATATATATATATATATATATATATATATATATATATATATATATATTAGGGCTGTGGAAATTAACTATTACTTCATCGATTAATCTTAAATTGTTTTGATCAATCAAAATTATTTTGATTGGTACTCACCTCTCCGCCGACTTCCGGGCCTTTAAGGAGTTCCGTCGGAGATCCGGTGACGTCACGGACACCGGCAGTGCTTGCCGTGTCCATCTGAAGGGCTCCTTTGCTGTGCCTTTATATCTGCATGCCGGCGGGGCCTTACTATTTGCCACACGCAAGGGCTGTTACACTTCCCTCTATCACTTCCCTCTATCAACCTGGGATCTACAGCCACCCACTGGGAGTTGTGATAGTTCCCTTCACGGGACATCTACATGCCGACGGACTGATGTTAACCTCTCCTCATCTGGATATAGCAGTGGTATCATTGTACACATTTTTATACCAGTATCATACTTAGCTACATGTTTTTATGACTGCATTTTACAGTTTATGTAGCTACATCGATTTTATCTCCAGTGCCATATTTATTTTGTTTATGTAAAGTAGATAGTGCAGCGCTAGAGGAAAAGTCCAAATAAAGATCATCCAGGTGATTCTCTTATAAGTGACTGACAATATGAGGCATGCAGGTGATATAGCGTGGGTTAACAGGAGACCTCCACCAATAGTAACAATGGCCGCTCACCTCACTGATAATAAAAAATCGCTTTCCCATAAGGGTCAATCCCAGGCATGTAACAGCATAATCCAAGCAGGAAAGGAATACATCTCAGGTAATATCAGCATGGATGGCAGATCTCAAGTAATATCAACATGGATAGCAGCCATGGAATCCGATGTAAGAAAAACAAAACATAGTGTTTCTCCGCAATAACCAATATAACATTTAATAGTGAAAATACACTTACATAAAAAGCACTATATCCAGTGCTAGGAATCAAATGCAAACAAAAACGCACACAGCATGGTCCGATAGATGGCAGCGGGTGACGTCACGTACTTCCCTACCGATACGTACTTCCCTACCCTACGGTAGGGAAGTACGTGACGTCACCCGCTGCCATCTATCGGACCATGCTGTGTGCGTTTTTGTTTGCATTTGATTCCTAGCACTGGATATAGTGCTTTTTATGTAAGTGTATTTTCACTATTAAATGTTATATTGGTTATTGCGGAGAAACACTATGTTTTGTTTTTCTTACATCGGATTCCATGGCTGCTATCCATGTTGATATTACTTGAGATCTGCCATCCATGCTGATATTACCTGAGATGTATTCCTTTCCTGCTTGGATTATGCTGTTACATGCCTGGGATTGACCCTTATGGGAAAGCGATTTTTTATTATCAGTGAGGTGAGCGGCCATTGTTACTATTGGTGGAGGTCTCCTGTTAACCCACGCTATATCACCTGCATGCCTCATATTGTCAGTCACTTATAAGAGAATCACCTGGATGATCTTTATTTGGACTTTTCCTCTAGCGCTGCACTATCTACTTTACATTGACTCTTAAGGAATTTATAAATTGAATCCTAGTGCATAGCTGCTGATTCTGTTTTACCTGTATATTGCGCTGATTTTTTTACTATTTCATTTTTTTTTTTATATTTATTTTGTTACCTACTTGAAGACTATAAAAGTTTTAATGCTATTCCCATCGAGCGCTGCCTTTGTGTGTTTTTTGTATCCTGCTATCCATTTTTCCAGTGGTTGGTAGCTGCACTGGGAATCAGCCTGCAAGGAGATTAGCTAAAAGTATTTGGATCTGTATGTGCGTTATAATTAATCGAAATTAGTCGATTAATCGATTAAAAAAAAAATTATTAATCGAACACAAAAATTTTGATCAGTAACAGCCCTACTATATATATATATATATATATATATATATATATATATATATATATATATATATAAAAATTTTAGCAGAGACCCTAGGGAATAAAATGGCAATTGCTGCAATATATGTCACACTGTATTTGCCCAGTGGTCTTCAAATGCAATTTTTTGGGGAAAACTTTAATGAATAATAATAATAATAAAAAAAAAAACAGTAAAGTTAGCCCAGTTTTAATGTGAAAGATGTTACGCCGCGAGAATCGTGATCTAGCTTCTAAACAAAAAATTGTGATTCTCATTTTAGCCAGAATCGTGCAGCTCTAGTGGGGTATACAACCCCTTTAACGGTTACACGCGTGCGATTTGGAGAGCGTCAGAAAATGGAATGCATATTTGCTGCTTTCTGGCTTCAAAAGAGGTGCAGTTATTCAAGTTCTGTTTCAAATGAGAAGAAAAAAAAACAAAAACTTTCTGCTTCGATCTCACATTCTTCTAAGCAATGCTGGTGTTCTGTAATGGGTTATTTAAATGGCTTCCAGAGAATGTATAGAATTTAAAATTCACTAAACGGAACACTGCGGAATAGCTTCTAGATAAAGAAGTACTCAAAACGAAATGGCTTGTACCAGGCAGAAGAGAAACAATGTATATCTGGAGTGTAGTATAGTGGCTCCCATTGTTTGGTCTCTGAGATGAGACGTGTAGAAAGCGGCTGACTTTGTCAAGAGGAGGACTGTGAAGACATGATACCAGGGGAGCTGAGCAAGTGAGGATCATTGTAACCAGGGGAGATAAGAAGAAGGATCAAAGCATCAAGGCAAGGAGGGGGAGTTAAGAGTGCCGTGCCCCGGGCAACCCCAGGAGAGCTGGCTGGTAATGGAGTAGCCCAAGGGAGCCCAAGGAAGAACACTGAATCAGCCGTTCTATGCAGGGGTAGGATAGGAACCAGGATTGGGGAAATAAATGAACAATACAATATGTCCTGTGATGCCTTGTGAAATATACAGCAAGGGCAGAATGTGAATTCTTCTATCTGGTTAGGCCAGCTGTAAAGGCCACCATGTAAACAAATAATTCAGCCTTTAAAATGTGATTTATATGACTGTGCAAAAGCCGTTTTGTGTGACTTGTTTGTCACGACTGTGGTTGTAGTGGGACAGATACTAACAAGCGTTTAACCGCTTAACGACCGCCGCATGTATATGTACGTCCACATAATTGCACGTACAGGCAGATGGGCGTACCCGTACGTCCCTGCCTTTCCGCGGGTCGGGGGTCCGATCCGGACCCCCCCCACTACATGCGGCGGTCGGGGAGCGATCCGGGACAAGGGCGCGGCTATTCGTTTCTAGCCGCCCCCTCGCGATCGCTCCCCGAAGCTGAAGAACGGGGAGAGCAGTATGTAAACACGGCTTCCCCGTGCTTCACTGTGGCGGCGTATCGATCGAGTGATCCCTTTTATAGGGAGACACGATCGATGACGTCAGACCTACAGCCACACCCCCCTACAGTTGTAAACACACACTAGGTGAAACATAACTCCTTCGGCGCCCCCTTGTGGTTAACTCCCAAACTGCAACTGTCATTTTCACAATAAACAATGCAATTTAAAGTGGAGTTCCACCCATAAATATAACATTACATCAGTAGTTTTAAAAAAATGTCCTTAGTCCTTTACGAAATATTTTTTTTTTTTTAGATGCCTTCAAAGTGTTGTTGCTAGGCAGAATAGTTAATCTTCCCACTTCTTGCACCTAGGTGCTTAATGCTTCCTAACCTACACCGCACAGACTCCTGGGAATGTAGTGGGTGTAACTTTCCAGGAGTCTGTGCACTCCCCAGTCTCAAAGAATCATGTGACTTGGACAGCACAGGTGCTGAAACCTGATCTGACACTGCTTGTGCAGCACTGAGCATTTGCAAGGCTGAAATCCAGGAAGTCATACAGTCTGGCTTCATGATGACCACACTTAAGATGGCCCCAGTCAATTTCTATTTTATAAAGTGTCTAAATGCTGTAACAACCTAACAAACGGACCTTAGTTTACAGACTAACTTTACTAGAATACATTAAGCTTGTGTATTACATGGGTATTTATATTTAAAAAGTGAAATTGTGGCCGGAACTCCACTTTAAATGCATTTTTTGCTGTGAAAATGACAATGGTCCCAAAAATGTGTCAAAATTGTCCGAAGTGTCCGCCATAATGTGGCAGTCACAAAAAAAAGTCACTGATCGCCGCCATTAGTAGTAAAAAAAAAAAAATAATAAAAATGCAATAAAACTATCCCCTATTTTGTAAACGCTATACATTTTGCGCAAACCAATCGATAAACGCTTATTGTGATTTTTTTTTTACCAAGAATAGGTAAAAGAATACGTATCGGCCTAAAACTGAGGGAAAAAAAAAATGTATATATGTTTTTGGGGGATATTTATTATAGCAAAAAGTAAAAAATATTGCATTTTTTTCAAAATTGTCGCTCTATTTTTGTTTATAGCGCAAAAAATAAAAACCGCAGAGGTGATCAAATACCACCAAAAGAAAGCTCTATTTGTGGGAAAAAAAAGGACGTCAATTTTGTTTGGGAACCACGTCGCACGACCGCGCAATTGTCTGTTAAAGCGACGCAGTGCCGAATCGCAAAACCTGGCCTGGGCATTTAGCTGCATAAAGGTCCGGGGCTTAAGTGGTTAAGAACACTCTGATCACTCCTACTATCCAAAAACGATTGTCTGGTGGGTGTCTTACTCGAGCCATGCATGTGAGATCACAGCAGTCCTTTCATCTATGACCAGCTTCATACTAAGTTGGACATTTTCAAGGACATTCATCAAAACCTCAGTCTGGCAAAATGTTTTTTTTTTTTCCCAATTAACTTCACTAATCCATGTCAAAGCTGATGCAGACAGATTGTGTACACACGGCTTTTACCCCTCTATTCCAATGCACTTTTTAAAGATGAACTTCAGGCAGATAATAAAACATCAACAAACACAGTAATGTGTTCATCAAAAGAAAAAGAAAAAAAATTAAATGTATTTTTTAAATGCAAATAGTGTAATTACCTAAATGTGACTTTGCATCAGCCTCGCTCATTGTCCCCTGTACAGCAACATTTAGGCACCATTCCCATGCTGCGAATCCCAGTGGCAAGAATCTACTGGTTCCTGTGACTGATATTGACAACTGTGTGCAGATAGCAGGGGTCGTAGTACAATGACAGGCTGTCGGTCCCCGCAGCTATTTGTGCCTTTTTGTACAACAAGCGATTTTCTACAGTCGCTGGCTGTGTCTTTGGACAATCAGTTGCGGCTGCCAACAGCCTGTCATTGCACTCTATGGGCTCTGCTGCTACAACAGCAACATCTTTTGCACAAAAAAAATTTAAACAGAGCATAACTTTGGGTAATATAAAAAATTACCTTGCAAGGATTAAAGCAGAGTTTCAGCAGAAATATGACTTTTAAGATAAAAATATCCCTACAATACTCATGCGTCGTGCAATGTAACAAAATTATGTTGTAAACTATGCCCAGTTTTCTATCTATGCAGCATTCTTTTCTTACTTTGTGAAGTTTTTGCACAGCTCGGCCATCTCCAGTGTGGGCATCTTAAGCCACAATGTCCTTCTTCCTGGATAATGTGCATGCTGACTACCCAGCATGCTCCTGCTGATCTCACCCATGTGCAGTCCGGTGCAATTTTGGTCAGCAATTTCTATAGGCGCCATGCCAAGCTGACCAAGATCTTCCAGGAGCCAATGCAAAACCGGAAATGACACACCGCGTTGCGGCCCCCTAGAGGAGGAAGTAAAATTAGATTTCGGAATAAATCAGGTAAGTGAATAGGAAGGAAAAAAAAGGACAATTTATTTTAACCGCTTGCGTCTGCCTCACGTAGATATACGTTGGCTGTGACCGTTCACAGCGTCTCCCCGCAGAGATGTAGTTCCAAGGGAGGGGGCGAGCATGCTTACTAACCCCCAGCCAGAACGGCTCGGATGATTGGGGCAAGCTTACTGAGGAGGAACAGGAAGTGAGAAATTCAGACAAAGAAAAAAAAACATTTAGAATAGGGATCAAAGGAAAAAGTTAGTGAACCAACAATGCGCTAGCTTAAAGGAACCTATTTAGAAAAAAAAAACCTTTACAGCCCCTTTAAGTGGTTAGGGATGCACATTAGTGCTGCATGGTGCTATAAAAATGCACTGATTACTGTATAAATGTCACTGACAGGAAAGGGATTAACACTAGATGGCGATCAAGGGGTTAAATGTGTTCCCTGGAAGGTGTTTCTAACTGTGGGGGGAGTGGACTGACAGAGAGTAGAGAGAGAGATCGCTGTTCCTGATCACTAGGAACAGACGATCTCTCTCTACTCCCCTGACAGAACGGGCATCTGTTTGTTTACATTGACAGATCCCCATCCTGGCTCTCTGTGGAGCGATCATGGGTGGCCGGCAGACACCGCGGTTATGCGCATCGGCTCCGGGGCCATGCACGCACTGTATCAATTGCACAAAGCCTCATACACCTATGATGACGTTGGCTGGTCGGCAAGTGGTTAAATAACCCATTGAAAGCATTTTGTTATATTTGTTCAGCAAGTGAACAAATAGCTGTTTATCTAGCCACTTATTGTGTTGGCTAATAACTTTTCGTCTTCCTCTGTGGACAATCATCAGTTAACATTGTTCCCATCTTTCTCTGAGAGAGTGGTCCTATTATTCCTCCTTTCCAGGGTCCCATCACTACTCCTCTTAGATCCAGTACGGTTGTCACCTTAGGATAGGATGTGTGTTCTTTGCAGGATTACCTGGTGATTATAAATAGGAAAAAATAAAACAAATTCAGCCACCACATCTAATGGAAGGTAAACTGCAATGCATTCCATTTTTGGATACCCTTTAATATCATTCAGTTAGTGTTACATATTATTATTATTATTATTATACACGATTTATGTAGCGCCAACAGTTTTCACAGCACTTTACAATGTAGAGGGGGGACAACACAAATACAGTACAGTTTAATACAGAAGGTACGGGAGGGCTCTGCTCGTAGAGCTTACAATCTAAAGGGAGGGGGTGGTGGTACAAAAGGCAATAGCTGCAGAGAATGATTTGATTGGGTTGGCTCGGGGACAGTTGTTAGGTGGGCGTGGGATAGGCTTCCCTGAATAAATTAGTTTTCAGGGATCTCCTAAAGGTGGGAAGGGTAGGGGCTGATCGGACATCCCGAGGCAGGGAGTTCCAGAGGATGGGAGAGGCTCTGGAGAAGTCCTGGAGGCGAGCATGGGAGGAGGTAACAAGGGAGCTGGAGATCAAGAGATCCTGGGAGGAGCGGAGGGGACGATTTTGGCGATATCTACAGATGAGGTTGGTGATGTAGCTGGGGGCGATGTTGTGCAAGGCCTTGCATGTTGTGGTTAGTATTTTGAATTTTACATGGTGGGGTAGGGGAAGCCAGTGAAGGGATTGGCAGAGAGGAGCAGCAGTCACGGATCGGTTAGTGAGGTGTATTAGTCAAGCAGCAGAATTCATAATAGACTGAAGGGGGGGATAGCCAGAAACCGGTTTGGTGAAATATAAGGTATGTAGAACAAAATTACCAAAGTCCTCAGAAAAGATTCCAATTGAAATTGGTAGCTGATCTCACAGTAATCCCTGGTTCACATTGATGCTACTTTGAAATCACGCTAATTCACTTAAAGTAGCAAGGTCAGTGCGATTTCAGCTGCTACTTGACTAGACATCTGTGTGGATTCATGCATAGATGTCTATTGAAATCGCACCTGAAATCGGCAAAAGTAATGCAGGAACTACTTTTCCAAATCAGTGCGGCCCCACACGATTGGAACAGTGCCATTGCCTCCAATAGGCTGCGACTTGTCATGCTATTTGAGCTCTCGCAAATTCTGAGCCCAGTAGATCACATAAGTGTTAAATGTGATCACCCTGGCAACTGTTATGTTGCGTATACACGATCGGTTCGTCTGATGAAAACGGTCTGATGGACCGTTTTCATCAACCGAACCGATCGTGTGTGGGCCCCATCAGTTTTTTTTCCCCATCGGTGAAAAAAACGTAGGACCTGTTTTAAAATGATCTGATGGTTAAAAAACCGATAGAAAAAAACGATCGTCTGTGGGGAAATCCATCGGTTAAAAATCAACGCATGCTCAGAATCAAGTCGACGCATGCTCGGAAGCATTGAACTTCATTTTTCTCAGCACGTTGTTGTGTTTTACGTCACCGCGTTCTGACACGATCGTTTTTTTAACCGATGGTGTGTAGGCAAGACTGATGAAAGTCAGCTTCATCGGATATCTGATGAAAAAATCCATCAGACCGTTTTCATCGGATGAACCGATCGTGTGTACAGGGCATAACTCTTATGTGTAATTAGGTGTGATTCTTCTATTTCTTTCATCCCAAATTAAGGACCAGCAAATTAAGCTGTAGTGTAACATGACACTTCCCCGCTGCTTTCAACCTCAAAAGTAAAATAGTAAAATACATTTTTTGAAGGTAATAACTTAAAGCGGGGGTTCACCCTAAAAAAAAATTCTAACATTACATCCAGCTCACTACCGACATTGTCAGTATGCCAATTTTTTTTTTTTTTTTGCTGTACATACCTTGTAAAGCTATTTTCTTAGCCGGCTTCCGGGTAGTGAATCCCGCGGGAGTGGGCGTTCCTATGCCGCAGTTAGTGATTGACATGATGACAAACACTCCCCCCCCCCCCCCCGTCGCATAAGGAGTGTCACGAGTTGCCCGAAGAAGCCGAACGTCGAGTCGGCGCTATACGGCGCCTGCGCACCGACGTTCGGCTTCTTTCGGCAACTCGTGACGCTCCTTATGCGACGGGGGGGGTAGTGTTTGTCATAAGGTCAATCACTAACTGCTGCATAGGAAAGCCAAGTCCCGCGGGATTCACTACCCTGACGTCGGCTAAGAAAATAGCTTTACAAAAAAATCGGCATACTGACAATGTCGGTAGTGAGCTGGATGTAATGTTAGAAACTTGTTTTTAGGGTGAACCCCCGCTTTAATTGGGGTTTTAAAACCCAACATTCAGAGCTGAAGTTGCCGGAATTGCTTTACTGTGTTGCAGAATTCCAGGCATGGAATATTTCTCCTGCAGACACAATAAGATTTAAAAAATAAAAATAAAGAAAAACATGGACATTTAAAGAGAGGAAAGCCCAAACTACTGCACACATTTTAAACTGCTAATGATGACAATTACTAGCAGGAAAATATTTTCCGAGTTTAGACACCCTGCAATATGCAGTATTTGTTACTCCGCAGACATGTCTATACACCACTCTGACAGCTCAAAACACCGATAAGAAATCTGTCAGCACAGACACGGATCTTCTCAAGCGATGTTCACAGATTTTGACAAGACGAAGCAGTAGCCAGCGGATTTGCACTTTGCCGCAATAGCGGAAACACTCGAGTACAGACTGCTCCTAGCCACTTGTCAGAGATTCTATATCATAAGTTAATAACATCTGAATAGCTATATCGGTAAACGGTTATGTAGTTATATTACACATAAATAACACCTACTCTGGAGAGGATATTCTATAGATATGGAATGATCTGACCACATACTGTATACTGAATATACAGGGCCAGATTCTCGTAGAATGGCGTAACTTAGGGCGTAACTTAGGGTGTAAGGTATCTCATTTACGTTACGCCGCCGCAAGTTTTTCAGGCAAGTGCTTTATTCACAAAGAACTTGCCTGTAAAGTTGCGGCGGCGTAGCGTAAAACACCCGGCGCAAGCCCGCCTAATTCAAAATAGGCGGGTAGGGGGCGTGTAGCGTTTAAATTAAGCGCGTTCCCGCGCTGAACGTAATGCACATGCGCCGTCCGTAAAATATCCCAGGGTGCATTGCTCCAAATGACGTCGCAAGGACGTCATTGGTTTCGACGTGAACGTAAATGGCGTCCAGCCCCATTCACGGACGACTTACGCAAACGACGTAAATTTATAAATTTTGACGCGGGAATGACGGCCATACTTAACATTGGTTGCCCCTCATATAGCAGGGGCAACTTTACGCCGTAAAAACCTAACGTAAACGTCGTAACTTTACTGCGTCGGCCGCGCGTATACGTTCGGGAATTTGCGTATTTAGCTAATTTGCATACTTAACGGGGAAAACTACGGAATCGCCACATAGCGGGCAACAAAAAAATTGCAGTTAAGATCCGACGGCGTAAGAGCCTTACGCCTGTCGGATCTAATGGATATCTATGCGTAACTGATTCTAAGAATCAGTCGCATAGATACGACGGCCCAGATTAGGACTTACGACGGCGCACATGGCGTTGCGCCGTCGTAAGCCCTTTGAGAATCTGGGCCACTGTGTCTTACCTATAGCAGTCCAATAAATTCAGCAAAGTCCAATGTTGTAAAAAAAAAGTTTGGTTATAGATAGAAATGGTGAAAGAGTTGAAGGCCCCTTTTACACTAGGGCGGGCGGACGTTGACTGTAAAACACTGTTAGTTTTAGCAGTGCTTTGCCATCATTTTAGCTGTGCCATTTGTCTGCTAGCGGGGCACATTTAACCTCCGCTAGCGGCCGAATAAAGGGTTAAATGCTCCTGTGTAGCGCAGCTGCTGAAGCGCTTTTCAGACGCTTTCGGCAGCGGTGCCCATTCATTTCAATGGGCAGGAGAGGTATATACACCGCTCATTCACCGCTTCAAAGATGCTGCTTGCAGGACTTTTTTTGACGTCCTGCCAGTGCACCGCTCCAATGTGAAAGCCCTCTGGCTTTCACATTGGAGTAACAGGAGAGGCGCATTACAGGCGCTTTGCAGGCACTATTTTTAGCGCTATAGCGCCTGTAAAGCACCTCAGTGTGAAAGATTTGTATTTTTATAAGAGAGAAGAGCCGGTAACTCCAAAGTCCTTGATGCAAAAATGTATTGGCTACATTTAAGCATTAAAAAATGAACAGCATGATGCATTTCAGTGTGAGCCTTAGGCCACTTTCACACCGAGGCGCTTCTAAACTGCTAGTAAAAATACTGGGCCTAATCCACAAAAGGGATACGCCGGTGTATCTACTGATACGCCATCGTATCCCTGTTTCTATCTATGGAACTGATTCACAGAATCAGTTTCTCATAGATAGGCAGAAGATCCGACATGTGTAAGGGACTTACACTGTCGGATCTTAGGATGCAGTACCGCATCCGCCGCTGGGGGCATTTCTCGTCGAAATGCCGCTTCGGGTATGCAAATTAGCACTTACGGAGATCCACAAAGCTTTTACGCTTTGTTTTTTCTCCGTAAGTATTAGTTTGCCGTCGCAAAATTAGGGCTGCTTTTACAAAGTGTAAAGTTAGTACACCATGTAAAAGTAGACCCTTCTTTCCCGCGACGCTGTCAAATTTCTTTTTAAATTTTTTTTTTCCTGCGCATCTTTTTTTTTCCCGACGCAACTTTTTTTACCTGGCGCGATTCACAAAACTTGGCGTAACGTAAAACCGAGCAAAGCACGTTGGGAAAATCGCATCAGGAGCAAGCGCAGTACGTCCGGCGCGGGAGCGCGCCTAATTTAAATGGGACTCGCCCCATTAGATTAGGAACGCCTTGCGCCGGACAGATTTAAGTAACACCGCTCAAAATTTCTAGGTAAGTGCTTTGTGGATCGGGCACTTAGGTAGAGATTTTGCAGCGGTGTAACTTAAATGGGAAAAATTACGTTGCGCCGGGTTTTTGTGGATTAGGCCCACTGAGTGCTTTTGAAGCGCTTTTTAGGCGCTTATGAATAGCTTTCCTTTCATTTCAATGGAGAGGGGAGTTTGTCACTGCCAGTGTACTGCCCCAGTGCAAAAGCATTCATTGATTTTAATGGAAATACGCTTTCGTGAGCTTCTTAGGCGCTGTTTTTGGCGTGAACGCGTCTGAAAAGCGCCTCAGTGTGAAAGTGGTCTAAGTCATAACTTTTCATCTTTACCAAGAATTTGTATTTTTTGTATACCCAATCTTGAGACTTTTAGTCTTATCATAAAGCAGAATCAGGTAGATGACACCACTTACAGGAATGCAGTGTTGTCCAATCCCCAACTCCAGCCTTCTGACTGGACACTGAATGACAAGCAGAATGGGGAGATAATTCTTTGTTCACTGCTCTCTCACCTCCCCACCTTTTCTTCTGACATTGTAAGTAAGGATCGATAGGGAAACCCCTTTCACACTGGGGCTCCTGAAAACCGCCTCCCAATCATTCAAGTTGGACTTTCACCGCTGGGCCGGTGTACTTGCGGGACGTTTCAGAAAAGTCCTGCAAGCAGCATCTTTGAGGCGAGTTTGGGAGCGCTGTATTTGAGGCCTCGTACAGACGACACAACATGTCCGATGAAAACGGTCCACGGACCGTTTTCATCGGACATGTCTGCTGGGATCATTTGGTCTGATGGCTGTACACACCATCAGACCAAATTCCGCGCGGACAGAATACGCGGTGATGACGCGGCGACGATGACGCGGCGACGTGCGCGAACCCGGAAGTTCAATGCTTCCACGCATGCGTCGAATCACTTTGACGCGATGCGTGGGTTCTCGGGCCAGCGGACATGTCCGATGAGTCGTAGTGACCATTGGACATGTCCGGTGGACAGGCTTCCAGCGGACATGTTTCTTAGCATGCTAAGAAACATTTGTCCGCTGGAAACCTGTCCGGTCGCCTGGAAAATTGTCCGGTCGGCCCTACACACGACCGAACATGTCTGCTGAAACTGGTTAGACGGACCAGTTTCAGCGGACATGTTCGGTCGTGTGTACGAGGCCTGACACTCCCAAAACACGGGCGAAAAGCTCCACTTAAACAGCTCTAAAGCACCACTAAAATGAGTGGTGCTTTAGCGCTAACACGGCCGTGGCCCCAGTGTGAAAGGGGTCTTAAGGACTTGTGTCTGTTTACAACCACCAACCAGGTCCAGAAAAAAAATGGAAAAGGGCTGCATCTTGTTCTATTTTTGTGGACCTTCCAGTTCTTATAATTCAGCCTTAAGCCTCGTACACACGACCGAGGAACTAGACGGGCGAAACACACCGTTTTCCTCGTCGAGTTCCTTGTTAGGCTGTCGAGGCACTCGATAACCCATCAAGGAAATAGAGAACATGCTCTCTTTTTGGCTCGTCGAGTTTCTCGACAGTTTCCTCGACGAAAATGTGCACACGACCGGTTTCCTCGGCATAAAAATATCTCCCAGCAAGTTTCTTGCTGGTTTTTGCCGAGAAACTCGTTCGTGTGTACGAGGCTTTATACTTTGACAGCACTGTATAGCACAGACATTTTCCCCCTTTGTTTTTTTAGCAAGTTGCAAAACTTCCTTTCTGGTATCTCCAATTGGACATCTAGCTTTGGACTTTCTGTTCTGATGCAAATAGAATTTTTCTACGATTATAAAAATCACTGCAAATGAGAGCTTAAAAAGAAGGGGAAAAAAAAAGAACACTGAAAATAATAGAGGACAGACCTGCAAACAAAATGTAAAACATACCACCTGTGAAAGGAACCACAGCTGTCAGAAACGGGTGCTGACAACTGATAGAGTGATGAGGAAATCAAATGACATGAAAGCAGAGACATTTTCAGGCTAGGCCTCTCTTGCTCGTGACTTAAACAGCATTTCTGGTGAATTATGGAAATGCTAGCAAAAATATCCCGTTGGAAAGCGACATTCTTTTCCTGTGCAGCACCTGTATACCGACACTCATCTGGAACTGACCGCATTTAACATATGTCCACTTCTCTATACTTTATGGCCTGCTACAGAATGTCACACACATTTAACTCAACAGAATGAAAACAAGTATCTTTTTCCTGCTTCCATACTTTCCTTTGTAGGCACATGAACTGTATATTCTACAAGTATGCCCATTTCAGTTGTTTTTAAAGCATTTACATGAAAGTAAATTATGATATGACTTTGGTATTTTACATGTGGTTTGTATCATCTTGTCATAAGGGTATTATTTTTGTAGCTGTATAGATTATTTTTTTTCTAGATGCCCCCAGGATGTCAATGAGTGCAAAAAAAGCAGTGGAGCAATGAAGTGGCTAGGCTAGTGAGATGAAATAAAGTACAGGATAAGTCACCTAGAGGTTGGACTGTGTTTACTGAGCAGCATTAAATATTTTCTGGGGGATAAAAGGAGCAAAAACTAATAATCACTCAGGCCCCGTACACACGATAGAATCCATCCGCTGAAAAATCTCAGCGGATCGGTTTCAGCGGATAGATTCTATGGTGTGTACATTCCTGCGGATATTTATCCGCGGAAATTTCCCAATTCCAGCAGATAAAAATTTGTAGACATGTCTACAAATCTATCCGCTTGAATTGGCTCCCGCGGATCGATCCGGTGGTCTGTACAGACTTACCAGATCGATCTGTCCGAAGGGATCCCCCACATGCGTCGTAATGATTCGACGCATGCGTGGAATTCCTTTTATGACAGCGTCGCGCACGTCGCCGCGTCATCATCGCGGCGACGGCGCGACACGTCATCGCGAGGGGATTTCGGCGCGGATTTCGATCCGATGGTGAGTACACTCCATCGGATCCAAATCCGTGGAAATCCTCGAGAGGATTTATCCGCGGATACGGTCCGGTGGACCGTATCCGCGGATAAATCCTCTCGTGTGTACTAGGCCTTAGATGGAGGAAAAATATGATTGCGGTGCGGTGCGGTGACGTCATCGCGTTAGAAGGAAGGGCTCCGCTTCACCCGTTCGCCGGCCGGCAACAAACAAAATTTTAAACGTCTGTTTAACTTTTAAACCATGTGAGTAATTTTCGGATTGCTTTTTTTAAAAAAAATAAATATATCTTGCGGTGCTATACTATGTCTGCCTTCTCTTACTTATGAATCGTATGGTGGTGTTGGTCATACGTACGGAAGCTAAAGGTGGTACGATTCCCGGAAGTAGGATCCCCCTAAAAGGCCGCGGCTGGGTTATAGCCGACCGCTGTATACTGGTAACCTTCTGGTAAGCTGCTTGTCATAAGTGGTGGTGGGCTTTCACCTAGAGTGTGCTGTGGATCCACAGGGTGACAACTGCAATTTATCACAGGAAAATTCTGTCCAGCTGAAGGAGCATTTGGTGTTGGTTATTATCCGGACTCTTGAAAGACGGAAAAAAACTTTTAATCACTCAGTGTGGACTGTCCTATACCATTGCTCACCCCCCTAGGGTTGGAGCAATACCCATATTTTGTGTGGACTGGCTTCACCCAGTCTGGGTTCCATTAGCGCAGCTTACCCCCCTCTTTTTTTTCCATACTTATTTATGTGCATCTGCACATGAGCTGCTGCTTCCCTATTTTTTATTGTGTTAATTTCCACCTGTATTGATAAGCGCAATTTTTCCTTTTGTGTAAAAATATGATTGCCTGGTTTTGTCCCCAGTTATAAAGCCTCGTACACACGCATGGTTTTCGTGCGTGTACGAGGCTTTGAGGTTTCTCGTCAAGAAAACTGACCAGAATCTAGACAAGAAAAATAGAGAACCGGCTCTCTATTCTCTCGTCGTGATTCTCGGCAGTGTTTTCCTGGCAAGAAACCCGAGCGTCTGTATACTTACCTGTCGCCGTGGAAACCCACACATGCTCGAAATGACTTTGACGCATGCACGGTAGCTTCCAAGGCATAGGTAGGGTGTAGCAAGATTACGGTGACGGCATCGAATGTAATGAGCGTATGCTCGTCGTAGTCGATGACGTCACTGCGTTCGTGCCATTCAAAAGAACAGGGGTTCTTTTGAATGGAGTGTATGTACACTCGGCCGGCAAGAGATTCTTGCCATAAATCTCGTCAGGAAAAAACAAAAAGTCATGTGCGCGAGTGACGACATCGCCGCTCCAGCCAATCACAGCGCTGGAGCGGCGATACCTGGAAGACACGCCAGGCAAGATGATATCTCACTCGGCATGGACCAGGTAAGTTCCCTACACCTCGTTTTAAGGTAAGTATTTCATAATGAGCTAGTATTCGGTGCATACTAGCTCATTATGGCTTTTCCTTTACAGGTGAACAAAAAATAAATAAAAATATTTGCGGGTTTACAACCGCTTTAAAACTGTAATTTTTTAACTTTTGGAAATGGCAGTAAATACTTGGCTGTGCCAGTAAATGTTTAGTATTGTGTCAGTAAATTTGAATCTGTTAGGTTGGCAGCACTGAATAGCAGCCTCCACACATCTCTTATGACAGTCAGTCTAAGCCTAGGTTCACATTGATGCGATTTGGCATGCCAAATTGACGGCTGTTGCCAACATAGGCACCGTCCAAATCAGTGCAGTGACGCACCGATTCCCAAAAGTATTTTCTGTTCTACTTTTGGCAACTTCGGGGGCGATTTCGAAGTCGGACTGACATGACGGTATGAAATCGTGAGAGTTCAGCTGAACTTGCACGATTTCAATCCTGCTGTCAGTGTGAACCTAGGCTTAAGCTGAACTCCACACAGACATATAGCTAGATTCAGAGAGATGGCCGCAACTTTGCGGCGGCGTAGCTTAGCGTGTTTAGGCTACGCCGCCGTAAGTTAGCGAGGCAAGTACTTGATTCTCAAAGTACTTGCCTGCTAAGTTACGGTGGCGTAGCCTAAAGCATGCGGGCGTAAGGGCGCCTAATTCAAATTTCTCTGAGGGGGCGTGTTTTATGATAATGAGGCTTGACCCAACGTGATTGATGTTCTTGTTGAACTGCGCATGCGCCGGGCGCCTACATTTCCCAGTGTGCATTGCGGCTAAGTCCGCCGCACGACCCTATTGATTTCGACGTGGACGTAAACGACGTAAATCCCTATTCACGGACGACTTACGCAAACGACGTAACATTTTTCGAATTTCGAAGCGGGAACGGCGGCCATACTTTAACATTACTATTCCATCTATTAGATGGAATAACTTTAGGCCTGATAAAGCGTTACGTAAACGGCGTATCTGTACTGCGTCGGCCGGGCGTACGTTCGTGAATAGGCGTATCTAGTGATTTACATATTCTACGCCGACCGCAATGGAAGCGCCACCTAGCGGCCAGCCTCAATATTGCACCCTAAGATAGGACGGCGCAAGCCATCCTATCTTAGATAGGTTTAAGTGTATCTCTGTTTGAGAATACACTTAAACTTAGGTGGGCGTAGATTCCGAGTTAGGTCGGCGTATCTACTGATACGCCTAACTAACTCTACCTGAATCTAGCTAATAGATGACACAATTAATGTAGCCCTGTAATTAACTGTATTTTTTTTTCTTAAATACAAGTATTATAAGTAACAGAATTTGACCTGGTTTAAGCCTCCTGCAGTTTTAAAGATTATTGCTAAATTGCTGTTTTGGGTGATTGCGTGTGCGCACATTGCTATTTGTCTAACAGAGTTAAAAAAATTGTATATTACACCGATTACAATAAAAAAAAAAAAAAAGAAGGAAAGTCCTGAGTTTTTTTTTCCCCTGGCATGCAAAACATTTAGCAAACATTAGTGTCTCTTTGTGTGTTAAAAATGTCTAAATAGTTAGACAATCAGTGTTAATCATATCTATTTTACAACTTAATGTTGCATGAAAAAACACATTCATCAGCATATTTGTTAGTGGTTTGTCTTTGAGGATGGCAAACTCATTATAGTATATGGGGTAGAGCAGTGCAAATGGGAGACAGAGGTCATTGATTAGTACATTAGTCTATAGCAGTGTTTCTCAACACTGCTTTTTCAGTCAAGGCACCCTTTAAAATTCTGCAAAATCTTGAGGCAGTCTATTGTAAAATGTAAAAAAAATAAAAATAAACTAATAGTTTTACAGAATGCATCAACATCCAGACATGCACGTTGTAAGACACCCAACATTAAAGATGATTTATTCTTCTAAAGAAGATACACCTTTGCACACTGGTACTGACTGGTAGACCAATGTTTCCCTTCTTCCTCAATTTCTCTCCCTCACTCTACCAATGTAAGCCCAGTGCTGGAGGGGCGTTTTAAATAAGCAGGCTTTGCAGATGCCCGACATCCTCCCTATCAACTGATGACATCATTGGTTGTTAGGACGCCCGGAGGCTAAAGGGTTTTTAATGGTGTACAATGAAAACCTGTGGCTTTGTGTAACTAAAAGGCAGGCTTCATCCACCTGCTGGTTTGTATACAGATTTTTGTCATTTTGCCAATGCACCCCAAAAGAAACCTGAAGGCACCCTGGTTGAAAAAGGCTGGTCTATGGCACTGCTGTTTTAGAGCAAAAAGAGCAACTTTAGAAAGATCTTTAAAGGGTTTGTAAAGGATTTTTTTTTTTTTTATCTCAATAGCTTCCTTTACCGTAATGCAGTGCTGTTTTCATGTCCTCATTGTTCGTTTTTGATCTCAAGTTGCTGTAATTCTTCTCTGATCTCCACACTTCCTGGTTGTCTGTTTCCTGATAACCACAGTACTGGGAGCTTTCTCTCGGTGGTCACTAATCAAGGAGGTGTGATTACTGTGTGTCTAAAACCCCTTAGCACTCAGTTTCGTTTTACAAACCATCACTGCCCTGTATTGGCTCTGTTTCTCTGTACATCACAGAGGCAGGAAACAACATGCAAAAACAAAACTGAAACTGTAGGTACATTATATGATTGATTTTTATCTATTTTTAATCATTTTTAAAAGGAATCAGTTAACTATTATGTCTCTATACCCTGTAAACAGTCATTTCAGCAAAAAAAATAATAATTCCTTTACAACTCCTTTAATCCCAATTGCAGTTTATGCCCACATTTGTATTGAAATGAGTTTGTATTTTATTTATTTTTGTCTTTTAAAATGTACCTCAAAGAACAACTGTTCCTTTGGTATAATTGTCCTATAATTCCCTTAGCCTTCCACCCGGACTAATGCTTACCTTCCCTGTTGATCAGGGAATCTTCACTCTGTGGCCCAATTTATTCATGTGGGCAAGCTATACTCTGCAGGACTGCTGGTGACCCCAATAAGTATGCCTTACCCATAGGAATAAATGAGGCCCCAGAGACACCTTTGTTGGAAAGGCTGTAAATTACTGCACAGGTCCATGTACCTGCACCTGCATGGGAAGAACACCGGATTGTGGAGGTAGGTAAATATTTGCCCAGGTGGGCAGCACTTAAGTGACAGAATGACAAACAGGTTAAAGGCTAAGTTCACCTTTAGAAGCATGTTACACCCATATTTGGGGCATAACATGCTCCTATCCATCCACTGCCAGCACTCTCCTCTCTGTGACAGTGGACAGGGGATCCTTTCCACACACCCGCTGTCAGAATTTGAAAACAACACAGCCGTGTGGGGCTCTGCCCACACCACCATGTTGTTCATTCACAGTTTCCTGTAAATTAATAGGAGGAGTGAAGGAGTGGTGAGTGCATAACACAGGCAGATGTAGGTTTTTGATTTTAATTTACATCAAAAGTAATTTAATCAAAGTAACTGCATTGTAAAAGCGTTGCAAATGGTTGTGTACACTAACTTGTGTTGCCCTTTTTTTTTGCTATTTAGCTTTTTAAAAAATCTCATTAAAATGCTGTTACCTTTCTTTATCACATTTATGCCATGATTTTTAACAATGTTGTGCTGTTCTGGCACCACCCTCTTTATAAGAAATCTGGCTTGCAGGGAATTCTGGTAGATTTACATTCAAGTTTCTATAAAATAAAAAAAAATGTGTGTGTGTATATATATATAGATATATGGATAGATATACTGTATATACACTGTGTGTGTATGTATATATATTGTGACAGGAAGTCAGGTAAATCTGTGGGTGTTGTCACAGACGGGAGATACATTTCTGCCTTGTTTAGACAATACACCACTTGTTATCAGGTGTCGGCTGCAGAAGTAGCCAGACCGGTTTAAGGGCGTTGGAAAACTTCAGCTGTTCAGAATGAGGCAATTAAGACCTCTATAAGTAATCCAGAGGATTACTACTGATTGCTGCATCCTGAGGCTTTCTGAGTGAAGGAGAGCAGTGAGCTGAAATACTTCTGAAGAGGTGAGGTGCTGTTGATTTTTCTGTGTGATAAAAATCAAAAAGACTATTGTTTTCTGCTATATGACCAGCAGTGTCTACCCAGCAGTAGGCTGTACCAGACTCCATAGATAGGTTCCTGTGTGGTGAAGGTAGACTCCCAAAGTGGCCAGGGTTTATTTTATGTTTGATTTTGTTTATGCTGTTTGGATGCTTGCACTTGTTTCCAGCAAGATGGAAGAATAAACCAAAATCTTTGTTTTCAACCGTCTTCGACTGCCTTTCTGTATAGTTCAGTGTGTAGTGAACCAGTCACACACCCCGCTACCGAGCTAAGCCCTTACCATATATATATATATATATATATATATATATATATACTGTATATACACTGTGTGTGTATGTATATATATATATATATATATATATATATATAAATATATATATTTACACACAGAGAGAGAGAGTGTTTAAGGGGAAAATTGCTGCAACATTTTAAAAGCAATCGTGTAGTCTTTTGTACTAACCTTCTTCTCTTTTTCGCCAGGTATGTTTGTTTTTCATTGTCATTTTTTTCTAGTAATCTCCAATTAGATCCTTTGCAGTAATTGAGCTGAGTTAATTTCATCTTTCCCTTTCCTCATTGCCATGTTCCAGTGCATCTTGATGACAGTTATTGTTCACAGCAACGTAACATCTAAATGCCACTCGTGTTTAAGGAGATAATGCAACAAGTTAATTGAATTACCTAAACAGAACCCTATTAGATTACCTTGAAGTTTCATAAACCGATATTAAAACACTTTTGTGGTTCAAAGAACCTGCTATCTGTGAATCTTATGAGTCCTGGCAGCCTGTAACCTACTACAATCCAAGGGAAATAATTGATTCTCTGCCCCCTTTGTTTCCCCCACCAGTGAGTAAGTATAATCATGTTCCATAGAAATGTAAGAAACATCATTTAAAGGGAGTTCCTCCCTGTAGGTTATTCAATCACCGCTTGCTTCACTTGATTATTAAAGCCTAGCTCAAACCATACCTTCCAGGATCTAACCTTTTCTCTCTGCGTCTTAAAATGTTTTTTTTTTGTTTCCCTTATAGAGATTTCCCATTACTTCCTGCCCCTCTGACACCATGTTACAGGCTGTCAGGTTCTACCTTTTTCCTGCCATTGATTGCTAGTTCCTTCACTTTCATGGTTTTTGGTTTACATTTTTTTTTTTTTTAAGTAAATGACCCAGAACACATATAGAAATATAGAGGTAAACTTTTTCTTCTTAATTTTATTGCAGGCTTCTTCCAGGTTGGCGATGTAAAAGTGGTAAAGCCAAGCGAAAGTAGGCTCATTTTAGAAGGAGGCTAATGTACTGTAGTAATGGTGGGTGGATGTGCTGGCTTGATCCAACCATCCTCAGGCACCTGTGTCTGACAGTATAAGCATTCATCTTTGCAAAACATTTGTTTAGCCTAGAGCAGTGGTTCCCAACCTGGGGGTCAAATGAT
The DNA here is from genome assembly GCF_905171775.1 of Rana temporaria. Lineage (NCBI taxonomy): Eukaryota > Metazoa > Chordata > Amphibia > Anura > Ranidae > Rana > Rana temporaria. Next base: position 23,118,603 of record NC_053496.1, on the reverse strand, counting down.
GATTTGCCAGGGGTCACTGGATCCTGGGCTGTTCTTGAAACCCACACCGCCAGCCTTTTTTTGGCCGCCCAGCAGGGCTGTCCCTGGAGCCTGTGCCACCCACTCAGCCTCTTCACAGTCGCCCATTCAGTTCACGCCATGGCTGGGGGACAGAGACTAGAGGTCAGCTGACTGGTGAGGAATGTGAAGTGTGAGGGGCTGGAGGAGACCCTATCTCCTGATTTGGGGATAGGTGTCACTGCTGCAAGACACCACAAAGTCGGAGACACAGTTATTAACATGAGTAACGTGATTAGAGTTGCCATTAAAAGTCCCCACTACAGTCCTCAGATCAGCAGATGACCTTCTTCAAGAGCACCCAAATTGTCCGGTCAGAACCCCCCCCCCCTACATTGCCGCTGATCCAATCCCCCCCAGCACTGCCACTCATCCTATTTCTCCCACCCACCATGGAGTAAGAGAAGGAATAAAAATAGAGAATACATGGATTGGAGAGGAAAAGAGGGGGAGGATCAAAGAAAAAGGGAGAGAAGGAATAAGAGAAAGAACAAGAAAGATGGCTAGTGAGGGGGATGGGTGAAAAAACAAGAGATTAGGATAGAGAAAGTTAAAAGGGAAAGAAAGCAGAACAAAGAGAAAGAGGGGAACATCCTAAAATGTACCCTAAGGGGTTCTAATATTGTACGAGCGGAAGGGACTCGGGGAGGGATAAATGTCCGCGGGTTAGGGGCACAAATTACTTGTCTTGGGTGCTGACAATAATGTTAGGGGTCCCTACAACTTTTGAAATTTTATCAAGGGGTCACGGCACTAAATGGTTGAGAACCCCTGGCCTAGAGGGAAGCACCTCCCAATGCAAGCTGCTAAGGATAAAATAAAAGTAGCATTCATACAGGTTTTCTAACCTGTGCAGTTTCGATTGTCTTGATAGCTTGCCGGCCAAAGAAAAAAAAAACTGAACTGATTCCGCCATCCACACATTAGATGTGAATGCATGAATCCTTCCCACTGCGCCATTGTATTCTGACAGTAGGACTCCTCCGCTGTCAGATTACACGGATCAACACTTCAGCCAATTGGCTGCAAGCACTGATCAGGTGAACATTTTTGGTTCATTAAGTCTATCAGCTTCTCATGAACAGTAAAGCCCCATAAACACGATCGGACTTCCATCGGACAAATCTGTGGATTTTTGTCCGAAGGGCATTGTCTGTGAACTTGTTCTGCCTTTTGGTTTGTTATTTTATTTATTATCTCTATTTTTTTTTTTTTTTTTGGTAATGTTGTGTATCGTATAGCAACTTTGCTTTTAAGTTCTACATTTACCCCGGCATGTTAGCCGGTATGTTACCTAAGCCAGCATTAGGTTAATTTAGCAGGCTACTGGAGTTGAGGACATTTTATTGCCGGTCTTCTGGATTCGCTTTTGGATCCTTAGAAGCCGGATTGATCTCAGGTCTACGGACTATCTGTTCTGATGTTTGATAGCTTATGCTGTGTCCACCACTGTCTTTTTCTCTTTTGTATTCTTTTTGTTTGTTGATGTACCTTTTTCAATAAAACTCTTTGTACAAGAACTTGTTCTGCCAACATTCACGAATCTACGTTGTTTTTCAGCTCTTTAGCGCCACCCTTTGGGCAACTTCTGCTAATGTTGTCTGATGGTTAGCATTGGTTCGGAGCATGCGTGTTTGTACTTTAGTCCGACAGACTTGTGTACACACGATCGGATAATCCAACGGAACGCATTTGTTGTCGGACAATTTGAGAGCATGTCCATTAAACATTTGTTGTATGAAAATTCCGACAGCAATTGTCCGAAGTAGCATACAGTTGGTGGGATTATCTGACAAAACACGTCCGTTGTTGTCGGAATATCCGATCGTGTGTACGGGGTTTTACAACCTCAACTGGATCTGTTTTTGTCCAGTTCCTACTGAACTAGACGAATTACGATCCAGCTTTAGTCTACTGTTCATGATGCATATTCTAAACCTATGTAATGCATGGTCTGAGACAGACATTTGCTTTTATCTTGTTCAGTTGTATCACGTGGCATTGTCTTGTAATCTGTATTGTCTTTTTTTCCATCTGCACTCTTATCAATGCCTGTCTGGTGTGTGACAAACTGCCACCTTGTGAAGACACATCCACTTAACAATAACTTTTCTTGTTGGTGACAGCCCATCTACTGCGATGTGCACAGGCATAACTTGCTATGCCTTGACCAGTGGCACATCTGGAGAACTATATTCAGGGGGAATGAGTGATTTCTGAGGACTGGCGCTGCCGCTAAACCAAAAAAAAAAAAAATGTGCTAAAAACCCTGAATATAGGTACATGAATGGGTGTACTTCCCTGTAAAGGGGACCTTTTCATTAAATTCACAGTTCACATGAATTAATACATCACATGTTATTACAAAATCATATTATTGTCCATGAAAAAGTACAAAATACAGTAAAAAGTGCAGCGCTAAGTGACATGTGTGTTTGAAACAAATAGTAAATACATGTGACACCAACACAAAGTAAGCACATAAGTACCGTGATAGGATTGGTTGTGTACCAATCAAGTGGGTAAGTGCTAATACAACATGGGGCAGATCCACGTACCTGCGCGTAATCTTCCGCCGGGCGCAGCGTATCTAAGATACACTACGCCGCCGTAACTTATTTTTTTTTATTTTTAATCCACAAAGAATTTGCACCGTAAGTTACGGCGGCGTAGTGTATCTCTGGCGGCGTAAGGGTGCGGAATTCAAATGGATCTAATGGGGGCGTGTTTTATGTAAATACGTCGTGACCCGACGTAAAGAACGTTTTTTTTTTAACTGCGCATGCGCCGTCCCTGGGGGTATCCCAGTGCGCATGCTCGAAATTTAACCGGAACAAGCCAATGCTTACGACGGTGACGTCATTCTACGCAAATTCCTATTCGCGAACGACTTACGCAAACGACGTAAAAAATTCAAAATTGTACGCGGGAACGACGGCCATACTTAACATTGAGTACGCCTCATAACAGCAGCTTTAACTATATGCCTGAAAAAGCCGAACGCAAACGACGTAAAAAAAAATGACGTACGTTCGTGGATCGCCGTAAATAGCTAAATTGCATACTCAATGCGGAATTTAGACGGAAACGCCACCTAGCGGCCGCCGAAAAATTGCAGCTTAGATCCGACGGCTTACTAAGACGTACGCCTGTCGGATCTGGCCGAGATGCCGTCGTATCTTGTTTTGAGGTTTTCAAAACAAAGATACGACGCGGGAATTTTCAACTTATGCGGCGTATCAATAGATACGCCGGCGTAATACCTTTGTGGATCTGCCCCCATGTGTGCAAAATCAGTTACTTGATAACCACAAAAAATATAATAAAACGAGTGACATGTGTCTATGAGACAACGATAAATATATGTAACACCACCACGATGTAAACACATAAGTGACTAATGAAATTGGTTTGATGCCAATAATAAAATGCATACATTCTAAAATAACATAAGTGCAAAATCAATTGCTGATGGTCACAATAGGTTGAATTTTAGGCAACAACTTTGAGGTTCAGCTGGTGAAGGAAAGTCCACCTATATCCAGATAGGATTGTTCACATGGCAAGCTGAACAAATCTGACAATAGAAGACAAAGGGCCAGATTCACAGAGCAAGTACGCCGGCGTATCTACTGATACTCCGGCGTACTTTCAAATTTGCCGCGTTGTATCTTTAGTTTGAATCCTCAAACCAAAATACGACGGCTTCTGGCTTCGATCCGACAGGCGTACGGCTTCGTACGCCTTCGGATCGTAGGTGCAATACTTTGGCGCCCGCTGGGTGGAGTTTGCGTCGTTTTCCGCGTCGGGTAGGCTAATTAGCTTTTTTCGTTGATCCACGAAGGTACGCGCGGCCGTCGCATTCTCTTACGTCGTCGCTAGTCGGCTTTTCCCGGCGTATAGTTAAAGCTGCTATTTTGTGGCGTATAGATAGAGTTGCCATGTTAAAGTATGGCTGTCGTTCCCACGTCAAATTTAAAAAATTTTTTTTTTTTGCGTAAGTCGTCCGTGAATAGGAAAGGACGTAACTCACGTCTAAGTTCAAAAAATGACGTCGGTGCGACGTCATTTCGCGCAATGCACAACTGGAAATTTCAAAACGAAGCATGCGCAGTTCATTCGGTGCGGGGACGCGCTTCATTTAAATGAATCACGCCCCCAACCAGCCCAATTTCAAATACGCCACCAGAAAAACACTACACCGCCGTAACTTACGGCGCAAAATCGATGAGGATTCAAAATTCCGCCAGGTAAGATACGGCGGCGTAGCGTATCACTGATACGCGGCACAAGTGCTAATGTCTGTGAATCTGGCCCAAAGTCTATACAAGGGAAACCGTAGTGGACCAATCCTCTGTAACAGGGTCACCAAGGGTTGTGTGCATCCACCACCCGGGGGGGGGGGGGGGGGTATAGGTAATCTTTCTGGGGACTGTGCACTCGCGTACCAGCGGCAGTGAGTCAAACACGCTCAGGATGGAAACTGGAACTGTGACGGCCCGTCACCAGAAATCCTGATGGCATACACAAATGTCCCGTCCAACAGATGATCATAAAATTGGGTAAAAAATAAAAAATAAAGCCTCCACATAGTGTGGATCATTTAAAACTAAAGTGTTAAGATCCTGATGATCTGTACAGATAAAATCGATGTGATCACAAAGTGATCCAAAAACAAGGACAATGTACAGAGCTGACTGGCAATAACCCAAGAAAAAGTACCCCTTACTTACCATAAAAACAGCCCTTCTAATTTCCCTCAGGTGACCTGAAGCCTTGTCAAAGATCACATGAAGTTTGGTTGTCAAAAGCATTGTAGGCGAGACATTAGAGAGTTTTTCTTTCCTCCAATCGTACAAACACTTGTTCTGCTAGACCTGCAGTGAGATAAAAAGACTGCACAGCAGGAAACAGAGCCTTCATATGTACTAACAAGGTATTTATTACATGACTACACAATAACAGGATCATTTAAATAAAGAGAATCACACTTGCATAAGTTAATGTGTATTAGGAAAACTATAGTAGAGCTTCAAGGAGCCCCAGTAGGGGGCACAGCTTTGAAAAATGTTAATTCATGTAAATTTCATAATTATCATTCCCCTGTTCTGCCTTGTTGGTAGGATACTCTAGCCGTTGGCTGTTTGCTTCCAACATCACAACGAGCACCAAGTGACCAGAGCAATCACCCAACTACTTGAGATTCAAGCTAGCTCCCTAGACTTGTGTCCTAGCACCACCTTTTTTCAACTAGGGTGCCTTTTTTCAGAGATGCCTTGAGAAAATGCCTAAAAACTGCCCACAATTGTATACAAGCCAGCAGGTGGATCAAGCCTGCTATTTATTTACACAAAGCCACAGGTTTTCATTGTGCATTATTGCAATCTTATCTCGCCGGCATCCTAACAACCACTGATGTCATCAGTTGATAAGGAGGACATCAAGCAACTGCACAGCATCCTTGTTTGCCCCTCTTTTCCTCCTCTCCATAAGCACTGGGGTCACATTAGATGAGTAAGGGAGAAAAAAAAACATTGGAGTACTAGTCAGTACCAGTGTGTAAATGTGCAATTGCTTTGGAAGAATAAATCACCTACAACGTTGGGTGTTCTACATGTGTGGATGTTGTTTTAGTTAAAACTCTTAGTTTTTTTTTTTTTTTTTTTAGAATGGGGGCTTCGAGATTCTGCAGAATTTTAAAGGGTGCTGTGATTGAAAAACGTTGACAAAGCAGGATGAAGAAACGCTAACTATGGGAGGAGGAGGGGGTTGGCAATTGGCCCACAGGTATAGCATTTATATTAATCAACATTAGTGTTGCTCACGAATATTCGTATTGCGAATATTCGGCTCGAATATGGCATATTTGAGTATTTGCGATATATTTCGAATTTCGCAATGAATATTCGCAATTCCGAATATTCCCATTTTTTCAATTTTATTTTTAAAACAGATCACATCCTATCGACGTCTAAAAGCATTGCTGGTATGATTAGAGACCCTGGGCCGAGTAGCTAAGCTGAGGCGATCCTTTTATGTTGCCGAATATAAAAAAAAAAAATTGCGAAATTTCGCTAATGCGAATGCGAAAATGATTGCGAATTTTCGATAACTGTGGTAGGAGAACTCTGATTGTCTCTGATCTAAAAGGGGGGGGCTTTGTGTATGTTTCTGTTATGAATATTTGTATGTTTGATATTATTTTTTTTTGTAAGAAGGAAAAAATTGCGCATACCTTAAAAAAAGGGGAGAATACAGCAGCAACTAAAAAATGTTATACAACATAAATTAATACAAGACAGAAAATGGAGTCGCTCTACAAGAATAAAAAATATGTCTAGTGACAAGACATGTGGGCAAATTATAAAATAAGCAAGCGCAAATAACTTGTGAAATACACAGTGAAACAAATATATAAAGAAATATAGTCCCAATAATAGAAAAATAATCTTTCATAAAAATGTCTTTGATATGTGAAGTGAAAAAAAGTCCAAAGCATGCAGCATGAACGTGTTCAATCTTCAAGGTGTTTGATTGACAAACGGCTGTGACAGATGGATAGAGTAAAGAATCACCACCAATGCAAAACACTTTTTATTTTCTATTGTAAAATATCAAGAATATTCTGAGCCAATCAGAGTGCTCCTTCCGCATTTGCCGAATATTCGCAATTATTTTGTATTGTAAAATATCAAGAATATTCTGAGCCAATCAGAGTGCTCCTTCCGCATTTGCTGAATATTCGCAATTATTTTGTATTGTAAAATATCAAGAATATTCTGAGCCAATCAGAGTGCTCCTTCCGCATTTGCCGAATATTCGCAATTATTTTGTATTGTAAAATATCACGAATATTCTGAGCCAATCAGAGTGCTCCTACCGCAGTTATCGAAAATTCGCAATTATTTTCGCATTCGCAATAGCGAAAATTCGCAATCATTTCATTTCGATAAAATATCACGAATATTCGAATTTAGCGAATATATCTCGAATATTCGACTATATATTCGAGATATATCGCGAAATCGAATATGGCGTATTCTGCTCAACACTAATCAACATTTTGCACAGTATGGGCAGTTTACTTAACAAAAAAAGTGAACTTGGCATTTAACCACTTCAATACCGGACACTTTTACACGCTTCCTGTCCAGAGGAGCACAGATGTGCTGTGATTGGCCCTGTCTGTACCATGCGATCACTGTGACCAGTCATAGAGCTCATCACAATAGCACACAATGAATAGCGGGAATCAATGTCATTCATTGTGTACAATTGTCATGTCATCTTCTGTGACTGGTCACAGCGAGTACATGGTACTGGGCAGCGGGCCGGTACAGTGATCTGTCATCGGGTGTGTACAGTGGATACAGTGGGTGACAGATTGCACTGGAGTGCAGCCCATGGGGCGTGCACAAGGCGCTATTCTGGGAGAATGTCATTTGACATCCTCCAAGGATAATTGGGCTCCAACTTGGTCGTCAGTTATATTATTACATATTACAATATAGTTTTTAATGACTTACTTATTTGACATATACTGTATATTGATGCTATACCTTTAAAAAAAAAAAAACATTATTGGGACTAAAGCTGGTCAAAGTCGGCCAGTTCAGCTGAGACTGATTGAGATTCAAACCATGTATGAGCAGGTTAATTGTATCCAAGTTGATTGATCAACCAACTTAGGTACAACCAGCATGTTGGGTTTTTCATGCGCTGACTCCACCCCCGCTGAGAGTCACAATACCTCCACGGGAAAGATTCCCCCATCAACACTAAGACTAAACCATGGTTCCAGGAAAGAAAATCACACTGTCTATGGCTGGTTTAAGGCCTAATTACACAGGCCATTTGGGCATTCATTCATTCCATTGGCCAGAAAATAATGTATCCTGGCCATTAGAATGAATAAATGATCAAGCGCTGAGCATGCCTCACTTTTAGGCACATTTACAGGCATTTAGGCACATTACTCCTCTCCTGAATGAGTAAGTGATGTCTTTTTTTTCTGCCTGTAAAAGCCTATGGGCCAGATTCACGTACCACGGCATATCTTTGAGCGGGCGTAACTTATCCTATTTACGCTACGCCTCCGCAACTTAGACGGGCAAGTGCAGTATTCTCAAAGCACTTGCACCGTAAGTTGCGGCGGCGTAGCGTAAATAGGCCGGCGTAAGCCTGCCTATTTCAAATGTGGATGATGTGGGCGGTTTTTATTTAAATTACATGTGACCCCGCGTATTTGACGTTTTTCATGAATGGCGCATGCGCCGTTCGTGAAAGAATCCCAGTGCGCATGCTCGAAATTACGCCGCAAATCGTCTATGCTTTCGACGTGAACGAATCCTATTCACGAACGACTTACGCAAACGACATAAAAATTTCAAAATTTTACGCGGGAACGACGTCCATACTTAACATTGTATGCCTCATATAGCAGAGGTAACTTTACGCCGGGAAAAGCCTAACGTAAACGGCGTATCTGTACTATGTCGGCCGGGCGTACGTTCGTGAATTCGCGTATCTAGCTGATTTACATATTTCTAGGCGTAAATCAGCATACACGCCCCTAGCGGCCAGCGTAAATATGCAGTTAAGATCCGACGGCATAAGAGACTTACGCCGGTCGGATCTTATACAAATCTATGCGTAACTGATTCTAAGAATCAGGCGCATAGATACGACGGCTCAGACTCAGAGATACGACAGCGTATCTGGAGATACGCCATTGTATCTTCTTTGAGAATCTGGGCCTGTGTTTGGAGGTAGAACAAAAGTCAAACACCTTTAAAAGCAGCATTTTTGATGCCCAGTGTGCATGAACCCTAAAAATTACAGCTAGGATTTCCATCTAGAAAGAGTAACAAGTGTCAAGTATGAGACCCATTATATATGATGTAGGAGGAGTGCAGATTTTAATGCAAATCCAATTTTGTTCCAACCTCATTAGAGCGTTTCAAGTAAAAAGTTGCTCCAGGCAGCATTTAATGTACACAAGCAAACTCAGAAATGGAAAGGTGTTTTTTTTTTTTGTTTCCCAATTCTCACTCCCCCTCGTCTTGTGATGTTTGTAAATGAGCCTTGTAGTCTGCAAACTGTTTACGTTGAGCAGTTTTAATACCCCTTATATTGCAGTATATTTCAAATGTGCTTACTTATGTCAATGAGACAAGCAGCCGGTAGTGCACATTGTTAAGACAGTAATAAAACAGGAATGTTTCTCTGTTTGTGCAGTTTGATATTTCTGCTGTCTGGCAATATTCTATTCTGCAAATAGCTTAGAAACACATTTTTTTTTGAAGATGATGCAAATCCCTTTGTGGGATTGCACTGCTGGTCATATGGAAGCACAGTACTAAATAAACTGCAATTACTGGTGGTAAGTGCTCCAGATATCACCTTGACCAGCTTATTTTTATTTTATTGCACCTGTTTTTTTTTTTTTTTCCAAAGATGATCTGTCACAAAGATTATAAAGCACTTGGGTATGCAGCAGCTAACTAATTAAAGAAATTGTGTTCATATTATATCTGTCAGTGTCTAGAAGTTACAATGTAATAGTCGATTCTTTTTGGGACCAACCATATTAAATAATTAACTTCTTGCTACAGAAATGGAGGAGAAAGAAAAACATAAATTCTTCTAATGATAAATCTGCAGTGCCAGCATAAATTTAAAAAGTAAAGGTCATTTCTACAATTCCGATCTTTTGAACAGTAGTACCATTTTATGTTATGTGTAACTGTGCTATGGTTTACAACTCTGCAAAAAAAGTGACCATTGCAAACATGGTAACATCTAAGGCTACATGTACACTAGACTACCCTGACCGCAGTCGTGGGAAAATGCAAGATGCGTTTTTGCCGAGATTTTGCAGCGTTTTGCGTTTTCCCACAGCCAGCGGGCAAAACGCTCCTATCCTGAACACGATTCTTCCACGGTCAGAAGAGGGAGGTTTAACCTCACCTGAGCACAGCAGCACCTAAACTCTGCTATAGCCTAGTGCAGTTGCGCTCTGCAAGAGCAGTTGCCCCAGAGCTTAGTAAATGAGGTAAAGCTTCACTTTGCAAAGAACACCCAATCACGTGCGAGAGAAAGAAAATCCATGTTTGCTTGCACATGATTGGCTAATGGAAGTCAGCACAGTTTCCCTCATTTAGTAAGCTCTATAGCAACTGCTCTTGCATAGTGTGCAGTCACTTTGGCCCAGATTCACAGCCGAGATACGACGGAGTATCTCAGATACTCCGTCGTATCTCTGTTTCTATCTATGCGACTGATTCATAGAATCAGTTACGCATAGATAGCCCCTAGATCCGACAGGTGTAATTGTTTTACACTGTCGGATCTTAGGATGCAATACCGCGGCCGCCGCTGGGGGGAGTTTGCGTCGTAAACCAGCGTTGGGTATGCAAATTAGGAGTTACGGCGATCCACAATGGTTTTTCGCGTTCGCTATGTCGCTGCTAGTCTAGTTTCCCATCGCAAAGTTAGTCGTCGTTTTTGGTGCCTTAACTTTACACAGCACACGTATGTGCTGTATAAAGTATGGCTGTCGTTCCCGCGTCGAAATTTGAAAATTTTTGCTTCTTGCGTAAGACGTCCGGGAATACGGAAGTACGCTACGCACGTCGCCGTTCGAAAAAATGGCGTCACTTCGTGCAAAGCACGGCGGGAAATTCGTATCTACGATACGTTACGCTGCCGCACTTCTACGTGAATCTGGGCCTTTACCTTTAGTAAATCAACACCATAGGATTTTATTGGAGTTGAGTTTAGGAGCTTTCGCAAAAGTAAAAAAAAAAAATGCCCAAAATACCTAAACTCAAGTTTAGGGAGTTGCCAGTGTACATGAAGCCTAAGAACACCTCTGTTGTAGTGGGATGAACAAGACTTCAATCCGGACCATTCAAATGGGTGCTTGCAAATGCTTTTTCTCAGCCAGTTGGAAATGATTTAACCCCCTGGGAAGCTGGTCTTCAGTAACAATGTATAAACTAAATTCCAGTTTCCCACAGAATAGGATTTTCTGGCCAGTAAAGGGTAATAGCGGAACCCTGCGATAAAATAGTAGTTAGGTTCACTTTAAGATTACAGCGATGTGTGGGCTACTTCCTGACATCTGGACAGACATTCATCTGGACAGACATTTGCTTGCAAATTACAGAGCTAAGGTGGAAGGTTCAAATGTATTGTGGCTGAATGTAAATACGTAGTTCTTTGGTTGCTTATGCTGATTTGCTCATGTGACAACCTCTCAAGAAGCAAGCCATAAAAGAAAACCATATTGCTCATATGTGACATATACTGTATTACATAGTCTAATTTGTGAAAGACCGGGCAGTCTGTAAGCATGATGAAGTAATAGTTATCCAAGCCTAGTCTGCCCTTACATGAATGGGTATAACTAGAAATCACAGGACCCCAAAGCATAATTTTAATGGGGGTTCCCATCAGTGTCAGGTGGCCTATAATCCACCCCTATTTAAATCCCCTAAACTTTGGTGGCCATCATACAGGACACATGTATTAGAAAGCTTTTTATACTTCTCAAGATGGGTGGCCACGGCTATTTAACACTCAGGCCCTATTCACACCTGAGCATTTTGTAGCTTGAAGCCTGAGTCTACAAAACGCTGGAGGGGAAAAAAATCAATTATTCTCTATGGAGATGATTCACATCTCCACTCTAAGGCCGGGTTCACACCTATGCAAATTGGTTGCTGCTTAAACCGCATCCAATTTGCATAAAATACATTGATTTTAATGAGGCTGGTTCACATATGTGCGATGCATTCGCACTGCGCATTCCCGCTAAAATGTGTTTGTTTTCTAGGTATTGTGGTGCGGCTCAGGTGCGAATTAAGGCCCATTATCTTCTACGGGCACGCATTTGATTCGCACATGTGTTGCGTTTTGAACAGGGATCATGAGGGGGAACTCCACACCAAATTTCAAATAAAAAAACAGCATGGGTTCCCCTCCATGAGCATACCAGGCCCTTAGGTCTTGTATGGATCTTGGGGGGACCCCCACACCATTTTTTCGGCATAGGGGTTCTGTTAAAATTCATACCAGACCTAAGAACCTGGTATACTCATACAGTGGATCTGCTGAACAGCTGATTGAGAACTTTGCAAAGAGAACAGAGCTAAAAAAACGCAACGCACAAGTGTGAATCCGGCCTCAAACACCAGACCCCCAACACCTGAAGCTCAAAAAAGTTCTGGAGCTTTTTTTGTAGCTCACTTTGGGCAGATTTGAGCGTTTTTCTTCTTTTCACATTGGTGATCTTTTGACCTGTATAAAAACATGGCAAAATTTGCAGGAGAATAGCGCAACTTTCTGCCTGAAAACGCTATGCTCAGGTGTGAATGCAGCCTAAACCATTTAACACAGGCTATCTGAATTAGATGGACGTAGGGCTGCTCAGAGGCCAGGCTTCTTCCTCGTGAGTCTATTCTGTGTTTAGGACTTCGATTTGCAGCAAAACAGCAGTATAAATGCCATCAAAAGGGCCTCAAAGGACCGGTTGTATCTGTAAGATTAGATGTGCAGTGCATCCCCTCCCCATATATTATATGTCAAGAGCCACCCCACCATCAGAATTTGAGTCCCCCCCTCTCCCTTATATCACAGTGCACCCCCCTTTCCTTATGCTGCTGCTGGGAATAATCTGGGTGCATAGCTAGAAAGCAAGGGTCTGGAGGAGGACCAGAGGAGGGCGTAAGGGCCTCATAAAATGGCCTGGAGGGCCGAATTCGGCCCGCGGTCCTTGTGTTTGCCATTTGTGCCCTAGGGAATAAAATGCCAATTTCTGTAATATTTTATGTCACACTGTATTTGCCCAGCGGTCTTTAAAACACAATTTTTGGGGGAAAAAATACACTTCAATGAATAAAAAAAAAAAAGGAACAGTAAAGTTTGTCCAATTCGTTTTGTTTTGATGTGAAAGATGATGTTACGCCGTGAGAATCGTGATCTATATTCTAAGCAAAAAAATAGTGATTCTCATTTTAGCCAGAATCGTGCAGCTCTAGCCAGAACTAACCTGGTTCAAACAGTGTATAGAAATATAAGTACTTCTCAACCAATGAACCAGCTACATTTCCTGGGGCCTTATGGCAACAAACGGGGCTGCTGGAGTTGTACAGTAGTTACACACTTGCATGAGTGACTTATTGAGTCACTGACCTGGAACAGCATGGCGCCAGTTGTTGAGACACCTGATATGAATATGCTTGAGGGAAAGGATAAGAATGACGGATCAAGAACCTGAACTTTTTAGAGAAAAAATAAATAAATAAATGGCAGCTCCCATATTTCAGATTGATTCCTTTGAAAGTTTATACAAGGGTATCATGACCCCGCCCCTTGAGCATGACTTTCTGCAGCCACAGTGTATTAATACAGATGTCAACATGTCAGTGCCCACCCTCGGCATCATCCAGGACTGCCCCCTGCTAGGAGATGACTAATGAGGAAGGGGACCCAACTTGTCACTTTACCAGCAAAAGATTTTAAGAAACACACACTTCTAGGAAAAGGGGGTTCAAGAATGGGAAGGGGGCACGGAGCCCAGAGTTGAGATTTTATTTGCAGTTTCTACATTTCAGAATCTCAAATCCCTGGCTGCCTGGTTCCCTGTTTGGCATCATTTAAATACTGTCTGGTTGCCATCCTACCTTCAACAGGTCGTAAAATCATATTTATTTTTGGCTGGTTCTTTTGAATTGACAGTCTGTTACTATCAGCAAGAATGGCATGCTGTCTAAATTTCCCAAGTCAGGGAAATAATGCTGATGGGATTATAACTTATTATATGTTTAAAACTATGAAAATATATATCGATATATACACTTGCAGCAATTCATCTAAGTAAATCTGATCCGTTTTCAAAACCATCCTAAATCAACCAGTAAGTTCTGTCACGTTTATGTTTTATCACCTAGTCTATTTTGCAGGTCATAGATAGCTATTGCAGCCCACAAACAAGTTGAGTGCTTCCTTAACAGAATTGTTATGTACTGTGTTACTGTCTCATAAAAGGAAAAAAAGTCTTAAGAGTATGTTTTTCACTGCTACAATTCATTGTGAGCAATAGCAGAATATGGTAAAGTTTTATAGTTAATGACAAATCTACTTTGTTGCTTCGCATTGTGAATATGATTTTTTTTGTACTCAAAGCTTCCTCCTCGGCTCTTGTGTTTTAGAAAAGGATTTGTATGAATAGTTATCTGTTCATTTTGCTCTATTTGTTTTTTTAATAAGGAGATTAGGTAGTCTAAATGTGCATTATATACAGTGCCTTGCGAAAGTATTCGGCCCCCTTGAACTTTGCGATCTTTTGCCACATTTCATGCTTCAAACTGTAATTTGTTGGATATTTCAAACTTTTTTAACAAATAAAAAACTGAAAAATTGGTGCGTGAAAAATTATTCAGCCCCTTTACTTTCAGTGCAGCAAACTCTCTCCAGAAGTTCAGTGAGGATCTCTGAATGATCCAATGTTGACCTAAATGACTAATGATGATAAATAGAATCCACCTGTGTGTAATCAAGTCTCCGTATAAATGCACCTGCACTGTGATAGTCTCAGAGGTCGGTTTAAAGCGCAGAGAGCATCATAAAGAACAAAGAACACACCAGGCAGGTCCGAGATACTGTTGGAGAAGTTTAAAGCCGGATTTGGATACAAAAAGATTTCCCAAGCTTTAAACATCCCAAGGAGCACTGTGCAAGCGATAATATTGAAATGGAAAAAGTATCAGACCACTGCAAATCTACGAAGACCTGGCCGTCCCTCTAAACTTTCAGCTCATACAAGGAGAAGACTGATCAGAGATGCAGCCAAGAGGCCCATGATCACTCTGGATGAACTGCAGAGATCTACAGCTGAGGTGGGAGACTCTGTCCATAGGACAACAATCAGTCCCTGTATACTGCACAAATCTGGCCTTTATGGAAGAGTGGCAAGAAGAAAGACATTTCATAAAGATATCCATAAAAAGTGTTGTTTAAAGTTTGCCACAAGCCACCTGGGAGACACACCAAACATGTGGAAGAAGGTGCTCTGGTCAGATGAAACCAAAATCAAACTTTTTGGCAACAATGCAAAACGTTATGTTTGGCGTAAAAGCAACACAGCTCATCACCCTGAACACACCATCCCCACTGTGAAACATGGTGGTGGCAGCATCATGGTTTGGGCCTGCTTTTCTTCAGCAGGGACAGGGAAGATGGTTAAAATTGATGGGAAGATGGATGGAGCCAAATACAGGACCATTCTGGAAGAAAACCTGATGGAGTCTGCAAAAGACCTGAGACTGGGACGGAGATTTGTCTTCCAACAAGACAATGATCCAAAACATAAAGCAAAATCTACAAGGGAATGGTTCACAAATAAACATTTCCAGGTGTTAGAATGGCCAAGTCAAAGTCCAGACCTGAATCCAATCGAGAATCTGTGGAAAGAACTGAAAACTGCTGTTCACAAACGCTCTCCATCCAACCTCACTGAGCTCGAGCGGTTTTGCAAGGAGGAATGGGCAAAAATTTCAGTCTCTCGATGTGCAAAACTGATAGAGATATACCCCAAGCGACTTACAGCTGTAATCGCAGCAAAAGGTGGCGCTACAAAGTATTAACTTAAGGGGGCTGAATAATTTTGCAGGCCCAATTTTTCAGTTTTTTATTTGTTAAAAAAGTTTGAAATATCCAATAAATTTCGTTCCACTTCATGATTGTGTCCCACTTGTTGTTGATTCTTCAAAAAAAAATACAGTTTTATATCTTTATGTTTGAAGCCTGAAATGTGGCAAAAGGTCGCAAAGTTCAAGGGGGCCGAATACTTTCGCAAGGCACTGTATATATGTGACTTTGATATACCTAAATCAGCTGGCTTTATCCACAGTTGAAATACAAGTTGAAGGAGCTTGAGCATTAGTGAGTGGAGTAGGGGGTGTGTCAGACCAATGGAGGTCCTAACTGTGATGCTTAAAGAGGTTGTAAAGGTTTGTTTTATTTTTATTTTTTAAATCAAACATGTTATACTTACCACTTCTGTACAAGGGTTTTGCACAGAGTGGCCCCAATCCTCCTTTTCTGGGGTCGCCCAGTGGCGCTCCTGGCTCCTCTTTTCCTGGGAGGTGATCAGTTTTTTTTTAACACTTTGATTGCTGTTACAGTAAAGATTACTGTAACAGCAATGTCTTGAATTGTCATGAATGGGTTACATTCATAACAGCTGTGATTTACTATTGTGTGCTGTGATTGGCCCACAGCTATCGCATGGTACAGGGTGCTCTGATTGGCCCAGGTACCTTGTGATAGCTGTGGTTCACTCACAACCTCACTATAGGAATCACAGCTGTTATGAATTAAATTAATTCACAACAGCTTTGTTGACAATGTGATTGCATAGCAGACACATGATCCCCCAGCCGCTCAAAGCGGCTGGGTACTGGGAGCTGCAATCCGCTGTGTCTGGTGGACAAACTGGTCATGGGAGTGGTGTGCTGCACACCCCTAGCCCAGAAGATACACATGTATATGTACTGTATGTGATCCTTTCTGCCTGTGCCGCCCTGTCGCAGTAAATTTACTGTGGCCGGGCAGCAAATAGTTAATTTACAGCATTTTTTTCACACCTGCCTAGAACTTTTGCACAGTACTGTACACGTTCTTAACAATTTGTAAACAAGCTTTGAAACAGGCCATCACTGACCCTCTGTAACTGCAAGAACTATAGAGCAGTTCATCCACAAGGCACAGCAGAAGCTGTCTTATTCTGCTTCCTGCTCTCTCCTCTCAAATCATCTACGTTGTGTTTACATTGGAGATTGGAAAGCTGCTAACAATCTGGTGACACAGGAAAAGGAAGGATAATTGCGCTAAACCAAATTGTGAACTTATATCATAAAAACAGATTGGGCATGTGCCCAAGTGCATGTGCTAAAAAACTTCTAAATTAACACTCTAAGGCCCCATACTCACGAGCAAACATGTCTGCTGAAACTGGCCCGCAGGCCAGTTTCAGCAGACATGTTTGGTCGTGTGTGGGCGCGAGCGGGCCGAATTCCAGCAAACATTTGCCCGCCGGGCCTTTTCCCAGCAGACAAATATTCCTGGACTTGTTTTAAAACAGTCCGCTGGAATTCTGCCCGCTCGGACATGTACGGTCGTCAGTACAGACCTACCGTACATGTCCAGGCGCCCGCCGTCCCTCGCATGCGTCGAATGACTTCGACGCATGCGTGGAAGCATTTTAAAGGCGGGCCGCCCACGTCGCCGCGTCATTGTCGCGGCGACACCGCGTCATCGACGCGGCGACACCGCGGACACGCCCCGCGTATTGTTTACGCGCGGACTTCTGTACGATGGTGTGTACAACCATCGTACAGAAGCCCTCTGGCAGACATGTATGGTGGAAACGGTCCGACGGACCGCTTTCACCATACATGTTTGGTCGTGAGTACCCGGCCTCAGATATAAACACTTCTATATATCGCATGAAGTCAGGGGGCCCAAAGCCACCTGGCCCTGCTGGGCAATATTGTGCAAGCCCAGTGGAATACCACAAATCAATGTGTAAAAAATGTGACAACACTATTGTTAATAAAAATAAACCACAAAGTGATGTATAAAGTCCGTGAAATCCAAAAAAGAAAAAAGAAATAAAAATATGTGATAAGTCCATATGACCAGGAAAACACCCGTGAAAGCTTCAGGAATGCTGTTGTTAGGCACCAGACGTGAATCCACCACCAATCATGCAGCTGCTTACCAGAAGTCAGGGTCCTGCCGGACCACTATCAACATATCTCTCAACCATAGATCTTAAATCAGCAGTAGGTCCTCCACTTGCGCTAGAACCATGCCGTGCTCAACGAATGATATAAAAAACAAAATAAAACTCCACATAGCATAAAATCCGGGTGATTTATTTAAAACAGGAGTAAACAGATATACAACTCACATTTGGGTTGATAAAACCAGCATTTGGCCTGTAACGCCGGCCGGACGTATCCAGGAACAAAGCCACTCGTTGGAGTAATGAAAGGGATGGCGTCCACACGTCACTCACTCCACCCGACGCGTTTCGTGAAAAGATCACTTCGTCTCGGGGTACGATCTGGTGACACAAGATATGACTGACAGAGGTTTCTTTCTGACATGCAAGATTCTGGTGATGTAAACAGAAAACATTGGCCCGGATTCTCAAAAGAGATACAACGGCGTATCTCCAGATACGCCATCGTATCTCTGCGTTGTGCCGTCGTATCTATGCGCCTGATTCTTAGAATCAGTTACGCATAGATATCTATTAGATCCGACAGGCGTAAGTCTCTTACGCCGTCGGATCGTAACTGCATATTTACGCTGGCCGCTAGGGGCGTGTACGCTGATTTACACGTCGAAATATGTAAATCAGCTAGATACGCAAATTCACGAACGTACGCCCGGCCGACGCAGTAAAGTTATGCCGTTTACGTTAGGCTTTTCCCCGCGTAAGGTTACCCCTGCTATATGGTGGCGTAAGTGCAGCGCACCAATGTTAAGTATGGCCGTCCCGCAACGAAATTTGAATTTTTTTACGTCATTTGTGTAAGTCGTCCGTGAATGGGGCTGGACGTCATTTACGTTCACGTCGAAACCAATACGTCCTTGCGGCGTACTTTGACGCAAAGCACACTGGGATATTCCACGGACGGCGCATGCGCCGTAAGTGAAAATCGTCAATCACGTCGGGTCATGGATAATTTACATAACACACGCCCACCTCTTCACAATTTGAATTAGGCGGGCTTACGCCGGCCGATTTACGCTACGCCGCCGCAACTTACGGAGCAAGTGCTTTGAGAATACTGCACTTGCCCGTCTAAGTTGCGGAGGTGTAACGTAAATCAGACACGTTACGCCCGCACACAAAGTTACGGCTCCTACGAGAATCTGGCCCATTGCGTCTCCAGCAAGTATCAATGATTCTTAGGTACACAGGAGTGATGTTTAATGGAAATTCCTGGTGCACTAAATACGGCTGTGTAATAAATAGCTTGCAGTCGGGTCTGGTCTGCACTGTGCCCTTTCTGTAATAGTCACCGATTATTCTGCTGATCTGGTAACCTTATTGTAACATATACTGCTGTGATGTTAAGTGACAGTTTGCGTTGAGTGCTGCATTGTAGTAATTAAATAGAAATATGCACAGTGTGCACCCAGTAAAGGTAATCTAAATATGTAACTGGGGGACAGGAAGATGGCTTTGGCTTCACGGACCTTATAAATGACAGGTGACTGAGGCAGGGCAAGCTGTCCTTACCTTCCATTGATGTCTGTGCTTTTAATGTTTGTATGTGATAATTAGATCATAATTGCAAGCCCATCATAGGCTCAGCATGGGGTTTATATCTTGCAGGGAAGTTTTCATGTCGTAGTCTGATTAGGAAAGACGACTGCGTTTTCAAAGTGAAGTACGAGAATGCTTGGTAAACCGTGCATAACCTGTGCTCCCCAGTCCTGGTTCAATTAAATGAAGCCTGTTCTTCACTGTAATGTTGCCAACAGACATTAGAAGGTGATTGGATTTGTGATTACAGTACTATCTGAACACTGAAAAAAGGTTTGAAACAGTTGTACATTCATACATTTTACATAAACAAGATAACTCACATTGACTTGGTGGATAAATATGGTGTATGTCTGTGCAGTTTGATTTCAGGATAAATTAAGGCTCCATTCACATTGTAACACCGCGTACGTGGCGTATTTTGCCGCGATTAGTTTACTTTTTTTTTTTTTTCACAAAGAATTTACATTGATGTCTATGGCCGAACGCCAATGCCTCCTGAAAAAAGGGTCCGGGACTTGTTTTCAGGCGGCAGGCGTACGGCGTTTATGAGATGTGAACCATCTCATAGACATCAATGGAAATTCTCCCCTCCAGCGGCACGAGCGTCGCGCTTCAGGCGTTTTGTCGCCTAGGTGTGAATGCAGCCTAATAGTGCTCATTTCCCGTTTGGCCTTTCTGATTAAATATATCAGAAGAAGTACAATCAGACCCAGCCTGTTCTTCATGCGACTGCAGCATTTCCTTGGCTTGTCAAGTTTTTGAGTCTCTCTGCAGCTGGTAACCATTTCCCTGCAACATAACTGGTTAGTACATTTATTTACCATATATACTCGAGTATAAGCCGACCCGTGTATAAGCTGAGGCACCTAATTTTACCACAAACAAATGGGAAAACTTATTGACTCGAGTAGAAGCCTAGGGTGAGAATGCAGCAGATACTGTAAGTGGAAAGGAGGCTCAACAATGCTCATTTGCACGCCTCACTGTGCCCATTTGCATGCCTCACTGTGTTCATTGCAACCTCACTGTGCCCTGTCTCACTGTGGCCATTGCAACCTCACTGTGCCCATTACCTCACTATGCCCATTACCTCACTGTGCCCATTGCAACCTCTATGTGCCCATTACAACCTCACTGTGCCCATTACCTCACTGTGCCTATTACAACCTCACTGTGCACATTGCAGCGTACCTGAAATTCTTGATAGGCTGCGCTGCGGGTGTCGATTTTTTAAAACTCGCGGCTTCTTCCTGGTCCCGTCCCGTCCTGTTCCGTGATAGGCAATTGACACTGTGTTCAGTGTTCCGCATATCACGGAAGTTCTTTCATCCTCGGACTCCGTTTCTCAGCAGACACTGTGTTCAGTGTTCAGCCAATCACGGACGTTCTTTCACCCTCGGACAAGAGAAGGTCCATGATAGGCAGAACACTGAACACAGTGTCTGCTGGGAAACTGAGTCAGAGGATGAAAGAACGTCTGTGATAGGCTGAACACAGTGTCAAACCCATATCACAAAACGGGACGGGGCCAGGAGGAAGCCGCGAGTTTTAAAAAATGGACGCCCAAGGTACACTGACTCGAGTATAAGCCGAGAGGGGTATTTTCAGCCCTAAAAAAAGGGCTGAAAAACTTGGCTTATACTCTTTTATATATGGTATTTATATATAACTATATATCCATAGATATATATATGGCCTCCGCCTGCCTGGTGGCCTCAGTGCAAAAGTTCCAAAGAAACAGTAAAATACTGGCATTCCCTGATACTGATGCCGCATACACACGATAATTTTTCGGCATGAAAAAAAACGTTTTTAAAAAAATGTCATTTAAAATGATCGTGTGTGGACATCATTTTTCGGCTTCTAAAAAAAAAGAATTTTTTTTTTTCCGAGTATGCTGCATTTTTTAACAACGTTTTAAACAATGTCGTTTTTCGGGTTGTAAAAAGTGATTGTGTGTGGGCTAAAACTACGTTAAAAACCTGCTGCATGCTCAGAAGCAAGTTATGAGATGGGAACGCTCGTTCTGGTAAAGCTACCGTTCATAATGGAGTAAGCACATTCATCACGCTGTAACAGACAGAAAATCACGAATCGGCTTTTACTAACACAGAATCAGCTAAAGCAGCCCCAAGGGTGGCGTCATCCGCATGGAACTTCCCCTTTATAGTGCCGTTGTACGTGTTGTACGTCACCGCGCTTTGCTAGAGCATTTTTAAAAAACAATGGTGTGTGGGCAACGTCGTTTTTTTTCATGCCTCAAATGGATGGATGGTCATCTAAGAGATACTGGGCATGCAGAAGCCTTGGATCAATGCAGTGCCCTGCTAGGTTGCAGGGAAGCGGGTTACCCATTAATTTCTAAGACCAGTGCCTGCACAAGCATAGAAGAGTTCAGAAAGCCAGCTACAATATGACTGCAATGGCTCCTGGACAGTAAGTGGGTAAAGACACACTAGGCGGACTCCGTCGCTACAGAGTCCGCCTGCTCCCGTCAGCTCAGCAGGAGATCAGTCCGCAGATCTCCGCTGAGTCTAAGTGTTTTTGAAACCTGTGTTGATGGCACCTTAAAACTCCCAGCTCCTTTTGTGAGCTTTCTTTTTTTGTGTCTTATGTCTATATGATGGGATGTGGTGCCATTAAGATTTCCTCTACCGACTCTTTCCTGTATCATGATCTCAGCAGTAGTTTATTCCTGCCATCTCCCCAAGTCAAAGTGGTCAATCACTTAGCAACTTTGCTGCCATTGTATTACATGTACCCTTGTTATTCTATCCAGCACACTGCCAGCTGCCTAAGTCTTTATAAATGAAAGTCGCTGACTCTCATATGAGTTAAAGCAGAGCTCCACTCAAAAGAGGAAGCTCTGCTTGTATTCTCCCCCCCCCCTCCCTTCACTTCACTTGACATTTGGCACCTTTTGGAGGGAGCGGGTACCTGTTTTTGTCCCCACTTCCAGGAAGTTCGCCACCTGGAAGTTCAGTCCCCCTCCTCCTTCCACCACCTCTGAGCCATTCATTATGGGCATGTGCAGTAGAGACCCAGCTGTGAACCTGCAAGACTTCACTGCCAGTTTCCCTAAGGCCGTGTACACACGATCGGTCAAAACCGATGAAAACGGACTGAAGGACCGTTTCATCGGTCCAAACCGATCGTGTGTGGGCCCCATCGGTCAGTTATCCTTCGGTCAAAAAAAAAAGAGAACTTGCTTTAAAATTGAACCAATGGACGCCTAACCGATAGGTCAAAACCGATCGTTAGTATGCAAAAGCATCGGTCAAAAGGCCGCACATGCTCAGAATCAAGTCGACGCATGCTTGGAAGCATTGAACTTCATTTTTTTCATCACGTCGTGTGTTTTACGTCACCGCGTTCTGACACGATCGTTTTTTTAACCGATGGTATGTAGGCACATCAGACCATCAGTCAGCTTCATCGTTTAACCAATGAAACGGTCCTTCAGTCCGGTTATCGATTGTGTGTACGAGGCCTCACAAGGAATGGCGGCACAGCACCAGAGAGCCGGTTGAAATACCGGCTGGGGTGCCAACATCGTGGGATTCCTGGACAGGTAAGTGTCCTTATATTAAAAGTCAGCAGCTATAGTATTTGTACCTGCTGACTTTAAATTTTTTGGTGGGGAGGCTAGAGCTCTGCTTTCAAGCTGGCCATACTGTACATTATACAATTTTCTCATTCAATTTCCTTTATATTTACCTTCAACTGTGTAGTGCAAGGGCCTTTGTGATTGCATACAAATCGAAAGTGTTTAAGTTTGTTATGGTTTTGGTAAATCTTAAGGAAAATTATATATTGTAGGGCCAGCCTTAGTAGAACACAAGGATGACAAAATTACAATGGCCATCCGTTTTCCCCTTCCAGACAAATGTTTATGCTTCAGTAGATAGAACATCTGGGCGGGTATGCAGGTTTTTTTTTTATTATTAATTTTTCTATTATTATTATTTTTTTATCAAAATTTCTGTTAACTTTTTCTACTTTGAGATGGGCTCAAGAATTTTTATTTTTCCGTCAATGCTGAATTATTTCAATATTATTATTATTATTATTATTATTATACAGGATTTATATAGCGGCAACAGTTTGCGCAGCGCTTTACATCAGAGAAGACAGTACAGTCACAATACAAATCAATACAGGAGGGATCAGAGGGCCCTGCTCGCTAGAGCTTAATATGAACTGAAACATCAAATACCCAGTTGCAAATACTGACATATTTCCACAATCATAGCTGACACTTTTTGAAATCATGGGGCCAGATCCACGTACATTTAGATGGGCGCAGCGTATGTGAGATACGCTACGCCGCTGTAACTTACTTTTTAATTCTTTGAATCCACAAAGAATTTGCGCCGTAAGTTACGGCGGCATAGTGTATCTCTCGGCGCGTAATTCAAATCGGCGAGTAGGGGGCGTGTTTCATTTAAATGAAGCGCGTCCCCGCGCCGAATGAACTGCGCATGCGCCGTCCCTAAATTTCCCGCCGTGCATTGCGCTAAATGACGTCATATTTTTTACTTAGCAAATGGAAGGATGAAAACTGGATAGCCGCACTCCAAATCACTTAAAAATAAGTTGTCTTTATTTTTCAACCGTACACACAGTCACTGCAACCATCTAGTGCTTAGTCATGAGCCATGACTAAGCACTAAATGTAAGTGCGAAACGCGTCGGCCATACTGTTCTTTGTTGGTTGCGGTGACTGTGTGTACGGTTGAAAAATAAAGACAACTTATTTTTAAGTGATTTGGAGTGCGGCTATCCAGTTTTCATCCTTCCATTTGCTATTATCAGCATTGCCAGCACCTTGGTGGTTCAACAGCCCTTGATTGCCTACAGGGCTCACCTGGAGCGGTGAGAAATTTGTCTATTCTTACCCAGATGCCGTCGTATCTTGGTTTGAGGATTCAAACTAAAGATACGACGTGGGAAATTTGAAAGTACGCCGGCGTATCAGTAGATACGCCGGCGTACTCTCTCTGTGGATCTGGCCCATGATGTCCAGTTCTTTATAGAACATGTTTTGACTAATTCAGAAGTGAATGCATCAGGTACATTTCCATCCCTTCTGTAAAGATTTCCTTTTGTTCACAAGAACAATAATGTCTAAAAGTCCCTGATACTGTGTTTAACTATGAAGTATGAAGAAGTTATTAATAATGAATCGTGGAGTCTATGCAGGATGTTAAATAAAAGTGGGAGATGAAAATGTGTTAAATATAGATGAATTGCAGGCTTTTATGCAGCAGCCCTGAAAAGACTGAGGACTACGTAAAGGATTTGTGTTATTTCTTTTTCTTGCTGAAATGAGTCAAGTAAATCTTATTCACATGTTAGGCAACAAAAGCTTATGTCTTTAAGAAACATTAATACATAAGAATTTACTTATTTTCGTTTCTTGTATTTGTATTTTTAGTTTTTCAAAACACTAGTTTAGTATAGTTTATACATATTCTAATAATACTTTTAGAGCAGATCACATTCAATGTTCACAAAACAGGAATGTTTTTGGAAGTGTCCATATGTGCAGAAATATGCATTATGTTATACATATTGAGATAACAAATATATTTCTTTTTTGTATTTGATGTAATTTCTTTTAACTGATGGGATTGATGTATATATTATTGATATTTGGCTAATATCCCATAGGTAATCCCAAAGTTGGGATGCAAATGGAGAATTTATGGTTACAATGAAATTACACCATGATCATTGATACCCACCTTAACCACTTGCCGACCGCGCACCGTCGTTATACGTCCACAAGGTGGCTCGGCTGGGCGAGAGCACGTAGTATGACGTCCTCTCTCCCAGCCGCCACTAGGGGCGCGCGCGCGCGCCCCCCGCTCGCCCCCGACTCCCGTGCGTGTGCCCGGCGGGCGCGATCGCCACCGGGCACACGCGATCGCTCGTTACAGAGCGGGGACCGGGAGCTGTGTGTGTAAACACACAGCTCCCGGTCCTGTCAGCAGGGGAAATGCTGATCTTCGGTTCATACAATGTATGAACAGAGGATCAGTGTTTCCCCTAGTGAGGCCAGCCCCCCCCCCACAGTAAGAACACACCCAGGCATACTTAACCCCTTCCCCGCCCCCTAGTGTTAACGCCTTCACTGCCAGTGGCATTTTTATAGTAATCCAATGCATTTTTATAGCACTGATCGCTATAAAAATGCCAATGGTCCCAAAAATGTGTCAAAAGTGTCCGAAGTGTCCGCCATAATGTCGCAATACCGAAAAAAAAATCGCTGATCGCCGCCATTACTAGTAAAAAAAAAATGACATAAAAATACCCCCTATTTTGTAAACGCTATAACTTTTGCGCAAACCAATCAATAAACGCTTATTGCGATTTTTTTTTACGAAAAATATGTAGAAGAAAACGTATCGGCCTAAACTGAGGAAAAAAAATGTTTTTTTTATATATTTTTGGGGGATATTTATTATAGCAAAATGTAAAAAATATTCATTTTTTTCAAAATTGGCTCTCTATTTTTGTTTATAGCGCAAAAACTAAAAACCGCAGAGGTGATCAAATACCACCAAAATAAAGCTCTATTTATGGGAAAAAAAGGACGCCAATTTTGTTTGGGAGCCACGTCGCACGACCGCGCAATTGTCTGTTAAAGCGACGCAGTCCCGAATCGCAAAAAGTACTCTGGTCTTTGGGCAGCAATATGGTCCGGGGGGTAAGTGGTTAATGGGGCTATTTGATCTTACATAGATTAATATATTGGTAACATCTTACTCCTTTGTACCTATTTAAATTTCATGTATGAATTTTATGTATGAATTATATACCAGTGTTTATGACTAAAAACAATTATATTTTAGAAATTATGGGCCAGATTCAGGTAGAAGTGCGGTGGCGTAACGTATCGTAGATACGTTACACCGCCGCAAGTTTTCATCGCAAGTGCCTGATTCACAAAGCACTTGCGATGAAAACTACGCCGGCGGCCTCCGGCGTAAGCCCGCGTAATTCAACGGGGCGTGTGCCATTTAAATTAGGTGCGCTCCCTTGCGCCGGACCTACTGCGCATGCTCCCTTTTGAATTACCCGCCGTGCTTTGCGTGACGTGACGTAATTTTTTCGAACGGCGACGCGCGTATCGTAATTCCGTATTCCCAGACGGCTTACGCAAACGACGTTAATTTTTAAATTTTGACGCGGGAACGACGGCCATACTTTATACAGCACATACGTGTGCTGTGTAAAGTTAAGGCACCCAAAACGACGACTAACTTTGCGACGGGAAACTAGACTAGCGGCGACGTAGCGAACGCGAAAATCCGTCGTGGATCGCCGTAACTCCAAATTTGCATACCCGATAAACTAATTACACCTGTCGGATCTAAGGGATATCTATGCGTAACTGATTCTATGAATCAGTCGCATAGATACTCTGAGAGATACGACGGAGTATCTGAGATACTCCGTCGTATCTCGACTGTGAATCTGGCCCTAAGGCCCCGTACACACGGGAGGATTTATCCGTGGATACGGTCCAGCGGACCGTTTCCACGGATAAATCCTCTCGAGGATTTGCGCGGATTTTGATGCGATGGAGTGTACTCACCATCGAATCGAAATCCACGCCGAAATCCTCTGGCGATGACGTGTCGCGCCGTCGCCGCGATGATGATGCGGCGACGTGCGCGACGCAGTCATATAAGGAATTCCCCGCATGCGTCGAATCATTACGACGCATGCGGGGGATCCCTTTGGACGGATTGATCCGGTGAGTCTGTACAGACCAGCGGATCAATCCGTTGGGATGGATTCCAGCGGATAGATTTGAAGGCATGTCTTTAAATATTTATCTGCTGGAAATCCATCGCATGGGAGAAAAATCCGCGGAAACAGATCCGCTGGATTGTACACACCATAGAATCTATCCGCTGAAACCCATTCGCTGGGATTTTTCAGCGGATGGATTCTATCGTGTGTATGGGACCTAAGACTCTAGAATTTTTGCTATCATTCCAATGTTAATGATAATACATTACATGTGTGGTATAATTGATATTACATGAATATGCTCGCCCTACACTGCGCTCTTTTTTAAACAGGGTGTGTTAGCATGGGCTTTATTATGGAGACATTGGGGCTTATTAAATGCCCAATGTCTCCACTACCCTCGAATTCAACTATTCCAGCAAAGATTGTGCTGAATAACTGCCTCCTTGACTATTCTAGCCAAGGAATGACAGCTGTGACCCTGGAAGCGATGTAATACATGTCATATGCGGGGTTATTAGTCACAGGAGGCAACTTCCTGCAGTCCTAGGCTTACGTGGAACTATAGATCCCAGAAACCTTTGTGGGTGCTGGCTGCCATCGGGGGATGCATGTCCCTTTGAGAGCCCGTAAAAATGATCAGGCTTTTATTGCCAAGATGTAGATAGCTTGTAGTAGATGTCTGCTTGTGCTGAAGTTGGGAGCTGTGAGGAGCCAAGCAGCCAAGGGCAAATTTACCGGTCTCTGCTAAACTAGGCATTTTTTGTGTTTGGTCTTCTGAGCCTTTGTGAGTGTATTTTTAATGACGCTTAATATATATATATATATATATATATATATATATATATATATTATTTTCCTTTCATATATTTGGTGTTATTATGCCTTCACACTGAGGCAGTTTTCAGGCATTCTAGCGCTAGAACATAGCCTCTAAAGCCCCTGAAATCTGCCTCCCATGCCTCCCAAGTGTGAAAGCCTGAGTGCTTTCACACTGGGGCGGTGCGCTTGCAGGACGTTAGGAAAAGTCCTGCAAGCAGCATCTTTGGGGTGGTTTAAAATGCATGGGTAGCACATCGGAAGCACCGCAACACGGGCACTTTTACATCGGCCGAAAAGCGCTGCTTAACCTCCCTGGCGGTATGATTCTGTCTGGAATTACGTACCAAAAGCGGTACAATTATTTTGCAAGGAAATTTGGCGTTTTATACTGTAGGCCTGTAATTTTTAGAAATAACTCACTTAAATCTGACCAAGCAAGAGTCTTGTAGGCATCCCGGGTATGATTTTTTTTTTAAAACAAAATTATAAATTATAATATAATATAATAAATAATTATAAATAATTATAACAAATAATAATACAATTATAATAAAAATTATTCAATAATGTAATCAACTCAAAATTACTGAAATTTGCTCAGTTGCAGAATTGTCGCTGTCATTATTATTTTTTTTTTTTATGACGAATTTCCCCACAAATCGCTATCGCACAATTCTGCAAGTGATTATAATTTATTATCGCTGTTTTATAGCTGATCTAAAACCATTTTTGACATAAAGGGACACTTTTGGACAATCTACAGTTTTTAGGCAGAAAGAAAATGTTTTATTATATAAAAGTACATGTAGGACACTGGGCAGACCACTAGGGACAAGGGGTGTGTGTATTTTTTACATACAGTACTGTAATCTATAAGATTACAGTATATTGTATGTAAAGTGTTTGTTTACTTTTTTGAATTTGGCGCCGTTTTCCGCTCCCGTGCGTCGTAACGTCGCAGGGAACGGAGATCGGCGGCATACGGGGAGACTGTGAATCGAGCGAGGAGGTCCCGCTCGCTCACACAGTGGGGTGGAATCGCTGGATCCAGGGACAAGGTAAGTAACTTGCCTGTGGATCCAGCGAAAGGTAAGCCGCGCCGTTGCACACTCTGCACGTCCAGCCCGAGCGTGACTCGGGGTTACCGATCCTAGCATTAAAAATCAACCCCGAGTCACGCTCGGGTTTACCGCCAGGGGCGTTAAACAGCGGTAAAGCACCGCTAAAACGAGCGGCACTTTACAGCCGACGTGGACACAGCCCCAGTGTGAAAAGGGGTCTAAAGTGAAGCTTTTCCTCATTCACTAAGCTTTGAAGCAACCATACTTGCTCAGTGCATAGTTTATTGGCCGTTAGTACTTCAACCCCAATATCCCATCTCTAACAACTTGGTGTAAATTCGTTTTGAAATTATTAAGGTAAAAATATTGCAACATGCTCAAAACATTGCACCATTGAGGCTGATTTACTAGAGGGGAAATCTTCATTCAAATTGTGTTTTCACAACTTATATCATCTAATTATGTGAAAAGCAAATGTATTTCCCTTTTTCGTCTGCACATTATTGGGTATTCAGTGTGAACAGGAATTTGCACATTTTTTGTTTCAATATTTTCATTGAAGATTTTCACACAAAGAAAAGAATTGCTGATAAAGATTTCAAACAATACGTAATTTCCTCAACATGAAATGCATATATGATAAGAACAAAAAGTTAGCATTATAAGCTATGGAAAAACCGAAGAAATATAACCCCAAGCTCCACAGCACTCAAATAATACTGTGATAAAATGACTTATCTTTATCACATCCAAACCACATAACTGAGGGCTTATGAGCTATGCTTAACTTTTACAGTCTAGCCATTATAGCTAATAGGAAGACTGTAGAACCTTGTAATCTTAAGATGTCATTCTATTGCCATGAAAAAGATTGGATTTTGTGGAGTTGAGGGTATGCCCCCTCATTCGGAATTACATGTCCCCTCCCACATGGATAGAGGACATTCCATCTTCCAATGCTGTAAATTATGTATTCTGAATATTTCAAACATGTAAATAAAGGAAAGGAAAGATATGTGAGAAAGAGTAGGTGGGGGGGGGGGGGACTCTGCGTTCTGGCATACGCCACCAGAAGAAAATAAAAATTCAGTCCGGTATAGTCCAGGGACCATTTGCCAAATATCTGATCCACGGGCCCTGAACCTTTTCAAACACTTTCACCTTATCATGTAGGATTTCCGATAATCGTTAATTTATCAGGAGCCAGGAAAGCTTGTGTTTGAGCTGGTCCAATAGTATGGAAGTCGACTTCCAGTTTCTGGCTTTGGTGATTTTAGCAGATATAAATATAAAAGTAAGGAGTCATCTCTGATTTTTAGAGGCTTCCTTCACCCTGAAATTTACAAATTTTTCACATGAATTGAGGCCACCTCCACCCTGGTTTCAGTTTGTGTAATTTAAAGGTAAATTACAACTTCCATTAAAACTTAAAATGTATATTACATTGCCATGTTGTAAAGCGCTGTGCAAACTGTTGGCACTATATAAATCCTGTATAATTTTTACATAGTAGGTGAGGTTGAAAAAAGGCACAAGTCCATCAAGTCCAACGTATGTGTGTGATTATATGTCAGTATTACATTGTATATCCCTGTATGTTGTGGGATGTTGTGGTCGTTCAGGTGCTTATCTAATGCCGCGTACACGCGATCGGGTTTCTCGTGAAAACACTGCTGAGAAACCCGACTGAAAAACCGAGGATCGGCTTGGTCCCTTTTCCGGTTTTCCCGACAGGTTTTCTCTTGATCGAGAAAACCGGCCGTGTGTAGGCTCCCTAGCAGTGTTTCCCTATGGGAAAACTGCTGAGAAAAAAACCACAGTGATTCACGACGAGAAAATTTAGAACATGTTCTAAATTTTCCCATTGTGATTCTCTGCGGTTTTCTCATTGGGAAAACTGCTGGAGAGCCTACACATGGCCGGTTTTCTCATCCAAGAGAAAACATGACAGTTTTTCCGAAGGGAAAACTGATCGTGTGTACGCGGCATAATAGTTTTTTGAAATTCGATGCCCCCAGCTGAGTCCACCGCCTGTGGAAGGGAATTCCACATCCTTGCCGCTCTAAGGCCTCGTACACACTGGGATTTTTTTTTTGCCGAGGAAACCGGTCGTGTATATTTTTCGACGAGGAAACTGTTGAGGATGCCGTCGAGCTAAAAAGAGAGCATGTCTTCTTTTTCCTCGACGGGAATGGAGAAACTTGCCTTGTCGAGTTCCTTGACAGCCTAACAAGGAACTCGACGAGGAAAAAGATGTGTTTCACCCGTCGAGTTCCTTGGTCGTGTGTACGAGGCTTTACAGTAAAGAACCCTCTACATAGTTTAAGGTTAAACCTCTTTTCTCCTAATTTCAGTGAGTGGCCATGTGTCTTGTAAAAACTCCCTTCCGCAAAAGTTTTATCCCTATTGTGGGGTCACCAGTACGGTATTTGTAAATTGAAATCATATCCCCTCTCAAGTGTCTCTTCTCCAGATAGAATATGTTCAGTGCTTGCAACCTTTCCTCATAACTAATATCCTCCAGACCCTTTATTATCTTTGTTGCCTTCCTTCGTACTCACTCCATTTCCAGTACATCCTTCCTGTAATAATAATAATTTTGTAATATTTATGTAGTTAAGCAGATTGAATTGCAAGAAGATGAACTACACATTAGGCACTCATTTGTTGTTTTTGTAACCAACCTTCTAAGCCTCGGCAGAGATGGTCTGTGTGAGGCCCCGTACACACCAACATGCACCAACATCCCTATTGGGAGTGGGATTGATCAGTTACAATGAATAAGGACATAAAAACATACTTCCCACAGGAGATGGATTTTTAATAATCCGTTATTAAATGGGGACTGGTCTAATGTATGGGTTAAAGCGGAGGTTTGCCCGTCCCATGAACAATTAAAAGTCAGCAGCTACAAATACTGCAGCTGCTGACTTTTAATATATGGGCACTTACCTGTCCAGGGAACCCGCAATGTCGGCACTGCAGCCAATCTTCGAATCGGGTGCAACCGCCACTATTGCCGGGAAGCGAATCCGGCAGTGACGCCTTGTTGGATTGACAGCCAGTTCTCTACTGCGTGCTCACAAAGTGTGTTGTACTTTCTGTTTGGCCTGGTGACGGAGGAAGGAGGAGGGGGGCCAAACTTCTGAGAGACCGTGCCGTAGCCCTGTCTCCCGGAAGTGGGGAAGGGGACCTGTCAAAAACAGGTCATCGTTCTCCCCTCCACCCTAAAAGGTGCCAAATGTGGCATCAGAGGGGGGGGGGGGGGTGGAGGCGAACAAGCGGAAGTTCCACTTGTGGTGGAACTCCGCTTTAAGTAAGGCCGATTTTTTTATTGATTTTTTTATAAGCCATGTGCTGTTTGCTTACGTTTTCAATGAGTTGTACTTAATTAATTAACACGTACACGATTTTATCTGAACTGTATTTTTTTTTTAGGGAAGCACAACTATTTTCTTATGTACTTAAAGTGGAGGTTCCCCCTAAAAAAGAATTCTAACAATACATTGAGAAGACTGATTACACTGCGGGTATGCTGTTTTTTTTTTTTTTTTTTTTTCGTACATACCTCGATATCGCCATTTCATCCCTCGGCTTCCGGGTATGATTCTTGCGGGTCTGGGCGTTCCTAGTTGATTGACGTTCCTCCGACCGACGCATACTTGACGTCACGACTTTCCGAAAGAAGCCGAACGTCGCTGCGCAGGCGCCGTATAGAGCCGACTCTATACGGCGCCTGCGCAATGACGTTCGGCTTCTGTCGGAAAGTCGTGACGCGCAGTATGAGCCGGTCGGAGGAACGTCAATCAACTAGGTCCAGCAAGAATCATACCCGGAAGCCGAGGGATGAAACGGCGATAACGGGGTATGTACGGAAAAAAAATAAACCAGCAGACCCGCAGTGTAATCAGTCTTCTCAATGTATTGTTAGAATTTTTTTTAGGGGGAACCTCCACTTTAAATATAAGCCCCCTTTATGTCTGACTATAACAATGGTTGAAAATCTGGATTTAATTTGGTCAGTTAAGGTAGCCTATTGGGCCAACTGAGAATATATGATTCATTAAAACTCTTAATGTTATTATCGTCTCGAACATAATTCTACATTTCAATCTTCCCTGAGGAAAATCAGTGAAGGTAATGAAACAACCATTCTGTAGTGTTGCTGTATATGTAGTGGTTTTCAACATTAATTTAACGCAGACTGTTTTCCTAGAATTAAGTAAATATTTCTCCCAGAACACTATTGGTAGATGGCCTTTATCGTGGCATTTTCTTACCTCTCACTGTTTACTATTATCAGCTATGTTTGGTTTTAATTGTACCACCTAGTGTGCAAATATCAGATCTGTTATGCGTTGTCAATGCCTTATGTTTAATTATATTGTTATCAGACTTAGCAGATAGTAATTACACATATAGCATTAGTGCTGAATCCTTCAGTAGTTTCATCAAAGTGCTGCGCACACATTAGTGCAATTAATAATTCTGTAGACATTTTGCCAGTAAGATAATGACTTGGAATTTGTGTTCTACATTTGGAACATTGCAAATTTCTACAACTAACTGGCCTGCATTAATTTGTTTAGTAGAATGTTTTTATTGTTTACAGTTTTCAGGCATTTACTAGTAAAGGTTGCCTGTATATATATTGTTCATACAACTTTTACACAGGGATACTGTAGGTAGAATTGTATTACTTTTCCAATATTGATTAACCACTTGCTGACTGCCCTATAGAGCAGTTTCACTGCTACAGGGCGGCAGCTTTGCCCCAGATCACTTATGTATAGGTGATTTGGCATTGCCGCCAGCAGGGGGCGCTCGCGCACTGCTGGCACAGCTTCTTCTGTGAATATTGACAGAAGAAGCCGATCTGTGGGTGTTGGGCACTCGATGTCCTCCGATACCCGCTAATCATCAGTAAAGAACACAGAACGGCGATCTACCTATGTAAAAGAAGACAAATCGCCATTCTGGTGAAAGGAATGGATTCTGTGTTCCTGCAAAGCAGGGACAAGGAATCCATGTCTTCCCCTAGTAGAAACAGCACACAGACTACACCAAAACACTGGCTAGGCACGCCACGTTATTGACTTGATTGACAGCAGCGGGAGCCAATGGCTGCGCTGCTATCAATCAACCAATGAATGAGCCGAGAAGCCAGCGCGTTCACGGGACTTAAGTAAATGTGGGGGGGGGGGCTGGGGGGCCGCTAATCCTCGGATGTTTTTTCATGGTGAAAAAACATGTACCTTTACAACCCCTTTAGCTTTTTATCCATGACTAAGATTTGCCTGAAGTCATTTGTGTCCATATGGCTAATAAAAGATGTCTTGATCTTGCAGCAAGACTCCCTAGTTTTAAATTCTGCATTACTTGAATATTAGGCATGGTAACATCATCACTAAGTACACACAAAGTAGAGGGAGCACAACCAGTTAACCAGTGCTTATTAAAACTAACAATGTTCATATAAAAAAAATCGCATACGAAAATGCAGTTCTAAAAAATACGAAGTTCCAAAGCCCTTTTTCTCAAGCACCATTCTAAAAATCCCTTGCAGTACTGCCAGATAGACATACAGTATATGTAAATGTTACGCTTGAAAATCTAAATTTCATGCTTATTACTGATCATACACCCATGCAAAGTACTTATAATATGCTGCCTAGATCTTAACATGCTCTCAATAAGATTAATGGGCATGGCCAAATACAACAACTGTCATATAACATAAGCTTCAATATTCTGTACTGGATACTGTTCCGATCTCAGACTAGGAACTGTGATACAACAGGAACCTTTGTTAACTGTTCCAGCAAACAAATCTCCACAATGGTTTCTCAAAGAGCTCTACACAGTCAATGGGTGAATTATCCCACAGATACCAAACATAAGGTCCTAAACTAAGTTAAAGCGGGGGTTCACCCTAAAATATCTATAGACTGTTTTATCCAGCATACTGCTGACATCAACAGTATGCTGTATTTTTTATTTTTTTTGGTCTGTACTTACCTTTACCGTCGTTTTCACCCAGCTTCCGGGTTCTCGCTCCCCCGGAGAGTAGGCGTTCCTAAGCTCTGCATAGATGATTGACGTGCGCGTCATCGCCTTTCGAAAATATCCGAGGGGGACTCGGCACTTTACGGCGCCTGCGCAGTCAGCTCTACAGGCAGGCGCAGGCGCCGTAAAAGAGCCGAGTCCTCGTCGGATATTTTCGGAAGGAGATGACGCGCACGTCAATCATCTATGCAGAGCTCCCCGTCAGGGGAAAGGAGCGACACGCCCACTCCCTGCAAGGAAGAAAACCCGGAAGTGAGGCTGAAGACAGGTAAGTGTACACATTAAAAAAAAATTACAACGCTACAAGCCTTTATTAAGGCTAGAGATAGGTTAGCAAAAAAGTTAATTTTGAGGGTGAACCTCCACTTTAAAAATAACTACATATAATATTATTATTTTTAGACTTTCTTGTTAAATAGTCACCCAACAGCTGATAATACCTCTTGTATCCATGTATTTTATTTTCTCAACTTTCTGTTGAGCTTGTTCTTGTTTCATTTGTATTTACCTTTTGACCCCTTTCACACTGAGGAGTTTTTCAGGCGGTACAGCGCTAAAAATAGCGCTGCTATACCGCCTGAAAAACTCCTTCACTGCCTACTCAATGTGAAAGCCCGAGGGCTTTCACACTGAGGCAATGCACTGGCGGGAGAGAAAAGAATCTCCTGTCAGCAGCATCTTTGGAGCAGTGAGAGGAGCGGCATATATACCGCTCCTTTACATTTAAAACAATGGGAAACCTCCTCAATACCGCCCGCAATGCGCCTCTGCAGAGGCGCATTGCGGGCGGTATTAACCCTTTATCGGCCGCTAGCGGGGGTTAATACCGCACCGCTAGCGGCCGATTCCCACGGCAATCCCGGCGGTATAGCGCCGCTATTTTTAGCGGCACTATACCGACACCGCGGTTCCCGCCCCAATGTGAAAGGGGTCTTTGTTTCTGTTTCTTAGGAAGGAAAGAGATCAATTATAACTATTGTAAAAGTAGCCTTTACTTCAACAACTGTCTACCTGTATTGGAGGTACGGGCAAATAACTAACTGAGAGTCTGCAGGATCCTGAAATTGAACCCTTGATCAGCATATTTTTGTGGACCTGCAAGAAGATGTGCATTTATTATTTTTTTACAAAAGATGAACTTTCATGCTCGGTTCAAATTGGTGCAATGCGGGAACCCTGTGAATCCTCTGCGGGTTCCCACATCCGAGCTGACTCGCAGGCAGTTCACACTGCTTTATGCAAACTGCATGGGACTGTCAATACAAAGTTAATGAGACTCCCAGATCGGTTTGCATATTGCACTGCGTTGCTTTAACTGACAATTGCGTAGTCGTGCGACGTGGCTCCCAAACAAAATTGACGTCCTTTTGTTCCCACAAATTGAGTTGTCTTTTGGTGGTATTTGATCACCTCTGCGGTTTTTTTTTTTGCGCTATAAACAAAAATAGAGTGACAATTTTTAAAAAAATGCAATATTTTTTACATTTTGCTATAATAAATATCCCCCAAAAATATATATAATAAACATTTTTTTCCTCGGTTTAGGCCGATACGTATTCTTCTACATATTTTTGTTAAAAAAAATCGCAATAAGCGTTTACAAAAAAGGGAAGAGTTTTATGGCATTTTTATTAATAATTCTTTTTTTACTAGTAATGGCGGCGATCAGTGATTTTTTTTCCTGACTGCGACATTATGGCGGACACATCGGACACTTTTGACACATTTTTGGGACCATTGTCATTTTCACAGCGAAAAGTGCTATACAAATGCACTGATTACTGTGAAAATGGCACTGGCAGTGAAGGGGCTAACCAGGAGGGGGTGGTGTAGGGGTTAAGTGTGCCCTAAGGGTGTGTTATTACTGTGAGAGGGACGTGGCTGGACGTGTGATGTCACTGATCGTCGTTCCCTAACACAGGGAACAGACGATCACTGACAGCCACACTAGGAAGAACAGGGAAGGTTTGTTTACACACACCTCTCCCCGTTCTCCCTCTCTGTGACCCGATCGCGGGACACCGGCGGCGATCGGGTCCGCGGGTCCCATGGGCGAGGTCACGGAGAACAGGAAAAGGTCGCGAGCGCGCTTAAAGACGACGTACAAGTACGTGCCTGTGCCCAGCCGTGCCCTTCTGCTGACGTATATCGGCGTGAAGGGGTCCTTAAGTGGTTAAAGAATAATTTTAGGCATGGTAAATTTTAACATAGTTACATTGATCCAACTTGAACCAATGTAACCTATATACCATACTTGGCCTATTCCCCTGAAAGCTGGAAATCACTGAAAGTGTAAGTAACTACCCCTATTGTTTTCAGCCAAGGAAGCTGCTCTTTGCCTCTGTTTAATCTACAACTACCATGATGTTGCACATGTGATCAGTTCTGACACCAGCCATTGGAGGGTTTGACAGTTTGGCTGAGAGCACAACCAATGGGAGTGTTACATTTCCGGCACATGCCGGAGATTAAACTGTTTTTTTTTTTAAACTGGTAAATGGATGGGTTCACTTCCGCTTGAAGTAGAGACTCCTACTCTAGTGATCTTCACTTCCTTCAGGGTCCCATTCTGAGCCAGCCAGATACATTGTAAACACAGGAGGTTAGCCGCTTGACATTGGCACCATTCAGAGAATGATGCATTTTCTGAATGATTGCAAAGTGCTCTCTGATAGGAAGAGGTGGAAAGTGGGATGTCAACACCCCTCTTCTCCACCTCATCCAATCAGAAAACTCTTTGCATTCAAATGCTAAGTATTTTCTGAATGGTACGTGAGCTGCAGACCTCCTGTATTCGGAATGTATCAGGCTGGCTGCTCAGCATGGGAACCTTGAAACAAGTGGATATCACTGTAGTAGCGGTGCCTACTTCAGTGATTTCTAGCTTCCAAGAGCATTGGCCAGGGGGTAGTATATACTGTACATAGTTATGTTGGTCCAAACTAGACAATTATATCATGCTTTGAATTCTTCTTAAGGCAAAAGAAATAAAATAAAACAATAAAGTGTTAGTGATAAATGACATAGTTTGTAGGGATTTTCTCTATTCTTTATTTATAAGAATATGAAGCTGAGTACAGATTTTACTTACAAAATGACATCTAAAACAAATAAACTATTTATTGTAATAAACGTCCTGTCTTTCTTTTTCAAATTATTCATGTTTCAATATTCTGGTTTACAACAGGGCAAGCAAAAAAAATCCTTAACCACTTCAATATCAGGCACTTATGTCGCGTACACACGATCATTTTTCGGGTTGTAAAAAACAATGTTTTTCAGGCTCTAGAAAAAACAACTTGATCATTAAAACGGCCTTGCCTACACACGATCGTGAAAAAAAAATGCTCTAGCAAAGCGCGGTGACGTACAACACGTACGACGGCACTATAA